>NC_135863.1:8930532-9073032 GCF_031162955.1 Sander vitreus
TCTTCAGAAGAAGTAATTATCTTCACTCGAGTTTCTGCACACGAAAGTCGCCAGACGACACAATCTTTTGAACATAGCCATACTGAGAAATACAGAGAGAGTTGTGTGGAGCTCAGTGAGAATTGTTTTCTTCCAGTGAATCAACCCTCTACAAGCTTTCTATTAGGTATTCATGTGTGGATGTTATGAGATAACATGAGACCGTCCTCCACCAAAAACGGCCATATAAGTTGTTTGTTTGAAAAAGGTGACGACATAGAAGAGTGCCATCTTCCACTTCAGGAGGAAGGATGGGTTGATGGATGGGTCAAACAAACACAGGACTCTCACCCAGGAAACAAACACAGGACTTTCATTCAGGAGACCGGGGTTTGTGTCTCATTTGAAAATAAAAGAACTAACAGAACTACCTCACGTTCTGCGTCACATGCATAACCGGACGTGAAGTAAGTAGTAGGGGCATGTTCAGCCCATGCCCCCACAAAGTGTGCTGGGTTTGGAAGCAAATTGAACATAGTGGCCAAACAGTCAAATTGCAACTCCCGTCCCGTGGCCCAGAAAGACTTTTTCCTATAGACTTATATGGCGACAGACACGTCTGTAAATCTGTGGATCAATTCTTTGGAGCATCACAACTGACACGACTGACACATTTTACTATCAGAATTTGAAAACCTTGGAAAGTCTAGAAAAGGCACACGATTAAATCACTTAATCCCCATTCAAGTTAGTGGAGCGCTAAACCAAACGTAGCCGGCTCGTCCGGCGGAGGTCTTAGCGCTCGGTAAACATAGTGTTATCGGGTTTGTCAGGGTGTGAAGCCTATTTGGATGATATTGTAATCTACTCAAGTTCGTGGGATGACCACATTCAGCAGCTTCATGCAGTTCATGCAGTTTGGAAGGCTGCGTGATGCTAACCTCACACTCAATTTGGCAAAATGCTAATTTGGTCAAGCTACTGTACAGTATTTAGGAAAAGTTGTGGGTCGGGGTCAAGTCAAGCCGGTGCATTCAAAGGTCGAAGCCATTCTGTCCTTCCTTCCTCCTGGTTCACGTTACTCACTGCGTCGATTTTTAGGGATGGCGGGGTACTACAGAAGCTTCTCTAAAAACTTTTCCGCAGTTGCCGCCCCACTTACCGACCTGTTGAGTCCAAAAAAACGTTTCCACTGGTCTGAGACTTGACAGCAGGCGTTTGATTGTGTAAAGGCTTTGCTGACTCATGCCCCAGTCCTGGCTGCGCCTGCATTCGACCGTCCATTTAAAATATCTGTTGATGTGAGTGATGCAGGCGCGGCAACTACTCTATGGGCCGCACAATGCCGATCATCAATTTTTGGTTCCATGATGGCTTTATGTGCCACTGAGCAAGTCTCATAGAAATTTTAACCAGAGATGGTTTAGAGCTGAAATGCCCCAAGTCATTTTCTGTGTCTGTGTCACGGTGGATTAGCCACTGCCACGCCTCTTTAGGAGAATAGATTATGACTGATTATTTCGTGCCATTGTCACCAAAGTAAATATTGGACCCATTTTTCACAAGCCACATAACTCCCAAACATTCTGATACTAAAATGGCATTTTTCAGACTGACAAATCAGAAAGAAAATTAACTTTGTTCGACAACTGTTTCTGAACATACTCTCGTGAGATCTGGCAACACAGAAAAGCTATGTTATGTTAACTAACGCAAACGCCGTAACAAAACAAATTTTCATAATGCTAACAATGGCTTTTAGATGTGTAAATATCTGATGTTAGCAAAAAAAGTATAAATAAGTTATGCAAATATAACTTTTCATCCATTCACTACACTTTCAAATGAGGCCACGCCCATTTAAGAGACAGGAAGTGTGTACTGTTTCTTATCATCAACGCAGCATGTAATGTGCTATCTTTAGTTATAGAGAATCTTTGTTTTCTAAACTTAACTAAATAGTTCAATAAAAACTTGTCGGTGCGTAAAGCTAACGAAACTGCTACCGCTTCACAACGATAGCGACGTGTTTAAAACTGCGACGTTCTGTGGTTTAGAAATAAGGTGGGAAAACGCTCCTGTGGGTCATATTTCCTGCCACTGATAGGGGCGCTAATTAATGAAACACTCCTAGGCTATAGGTCGTAGTAGAAGGAAGGAATAAACAACATGGCTGTTGTCTTATGGTTTGGAGGACTTGTTGGATAACATCACTGAGTGTCTGAATATGTTAGTCAGACAGCCATGGAGACAAACACTGGGATATATTGGGAATTACAGTCCAACACACACAAAACATTTCATATGGTTAAAAGATCTGTCTAAGAACTATCTGTATCTATACAGACCAATTCTGCCACCCAAATTCATTAATATTAATATATAAGCCAAACAAAAGGAAACAACACACTGGAACTGTGACCCTGCACTTTTTTCTCTTATCTGCTGTGTTAGTTCAGGAGGTGTCTCACGGATTAAGGAAGAATGTAAAGTATTTTAACAGAAAACATTACACACAAAATAAATTCTCTCTTTTATTATCATCCTTTTTGTACAATGCACATAAACATTATGCATGTTGTGCTTTGCCATTTATAATACAAATAGTTAATGATCACATGAAGTATTTATGTGCACGTCTTGATTCCCTAAAACTGACCGTTAAGCATCTGAAACATTTGTAAACATTGTCAAAGATTATAAAAATGCAAAATGGCAATAATATAAGAAAATAAAATTGCTACGGCTCGTGTATGCTGTCTAAATTAGGCTAAATAACCTTATGGTACGAAGAAAAATAAAGGTGTAACATGATAGCTCACAGAGTTTTACAAGATGTCAAATACATCGATGAATGCTTCTTTTGATGCGTTATAAACTTTGTCTTAAAGGACTATTCCAACATTTTGGGAATGTGCTTATTTGCTTTTTATTTTCTTTTTTGTGTGTGTTCTATCTACACACAAAGAGACTTATTAAGAAGCCTACAAATAAGACTCCTCTGCATTCTTAACTTTGACTCGTGCTTTATCTATGGATGTCTCAAATATACTCCAGCCATTAGGTTGAGAAACGACAAGATTGTAGAACAGACGTGACGTCATGACTTGGCTCTCTGTAACAAACAGATGCTGCATAAGAGTGGTATCGAATAAAAGCAAATAAACATATTCCCCAAACCATTTCTTAAAAAAAACATAAGGCAATGCTGTAAACTGAAGAAAACATAAACATGCAAAAACGGACACAAATAATCTGCTAAAAAAATCAACATAAAGGCAAGTTGCAAAGGTTTGTGGGTCATGAATCCTTGCAGCAAGACTGCAGAAAGCCTTTTATGTTTTCTCAGTTTCTTCCAAACCAGCAGGGCTGAAACATGAGCATATAGGTATTGGAAGTGTTTCAGTGTGAAATTTCACTGCTTTGTGTGCAGCCTTTTGGCCCCTGCAGGTATAGGTGTAGTGTGTCAGATTCCAGGCCTGCACTGCTGCAGGTGTAGGTTTAATGTGTAAAATTGCAAGTGCCGCAGAGAGCCACCTTTTTCAGCTGGGAGCAAGTCTCATGATCACACTCAACACCACCAGCACCCAGCCTGACCTCAGCCACTCCTAATTGTACGGGAGCGTTCAGGGAGTCCTGCAGCGAGTTGGCTTTGTTGGAGGAGAAATTGTTTGTCTTTATCTAAAAGGCAGCCTGAAACAACATGATCAGGAAAATAAAGATGCAGAGATAGAGAGAAGAAAAAAAAAGCGGGGCTGTTTCTATGGCATCAAGTTTTGTTTTTCCAAAATGGTGGCTTTAATATGAGACACTCCCTACATGGGATCAGGGAGTGCTCCTTCCCTGTAAGTCGGTAAGCATCATTGAGATGTTTGAGGTATGCAGAGGGGTGTGCAAGGCCTGTTTAGGAGTTGCCATCAAACAAAACCAATGGTTACAAGCTCCTCTTCCATGTTTTCAAACAGGATTTCATGTTTAGACGAGCAATCCAATGAAAGAAAAATGGTTATTTGCATGTTCTGTAGTCAATATGGAAAACATTCAGCTGACAAACAGGTAAAGGAGAGGTTTCTTACAGTGCATTCACACAGCTCCAAGCTAAATTTAGAAATAGCTACATAAAAAGTCATAGGAAAGATGAAAATGCAGCTTTGCCCTAGGCAGCATGAACTAAAGCCAGGAGGTGTCCACATGAATTAGGAATGTTGCAACAGGAGTAGAAAGTTCACATGATGATGATTTAAGTTATGTAAATGAACACATGGATCTGAGGTGGATATTTCTTTTGCACATGAAGAACTAAGATATAGCATAGTTTCTCAGTTAATATCAAAAACAAAAGGGAGGACCCACAAACAATATCCTGTTGTTTGTTAAAGAGCCAAATGTTTGCTGTAACAATCCAGTCACTCATATTGTTAAGTAAGTGTCGATTCTTACCATCCAGTCTTTTTCACGGCCAGAAGGGAAAACCGGCTGTCTGTGGTCAATAAACAGTTTCCCAGCAGTCACATTTGTGCAAATAAAGCCAGATGAAAATTCTCATTCTGTTGTATATGTGAATGCTATCATAATGCTTTACCAGTAAACGTTAAAGTTAGGTAAATTATGATTTAAGTATACAGAAAAGAGATCAACATAGCATTTTCCAAAAAGAAAAGACTGAATCTACAAAAATCCCTAAAGTCCACTTTATGCAAAGTCTTAGATCAGGCTACTGGTTATCATTTCCCAGGAGGTTCCAGGGATTTGCCAGAGCATCTCTTTTGAGAAACTTCTTTTTTGGGATTGCACTGAGGGAGAAAGGAAGGGAGAGGCACGAGGGATTCTCCTTCCGGGACACAATGCAATCCTTGATGGCTTCTTTAATCACCTGCAGGGGACAAATACAGGGTTTAAATTAGGGCTTTCAGCATTAAGGTGTTAATCGCGATGAGATTAAGGGCCGAGCATAACGCGTTAATTTTTTTAATCGCATTAATTGCATGCCGCCATTTATTAATTTATTTTACACTTAACTCGGCCATGCCTGCTGCTGCGGGCTGCAGGCATGACAGAGAAAGAACGCAGAAAACACAATTCTGAATGGCGCTTTTTATTTTCCAAAACTCCTGGACAGCTCATTAGACAAGTCGAAAGCCACATGCACATTGTGTAAAGCCAAATTAAAATATCACCGAAGCACGTCAAGCTTGAGCTACCACCTACAAGCTGGACCAGGATCTTAAAGACGTACTACGGTTGGCATGTTCTGACCCGTCTTATACATTGCCGTCGAGGGGGACAGTAGTTTCACGCATACACAGCCTGTACTCCACAGAGAAAGCAGCCCAACTGGAACTGCTGCAAAGTGCAAACGTCTCATTAACCGGTGATCACTGGATGTGGGCGAGTAATCAAAATTATATAGGAGTTACTGACTCTGGTAAGGATAGGGATTTTTAGTTTTTTAGTTAAGTATTTGGAGGAATTGTGCAATAATGACAGATTCACACATTTTTCTTTTGTTTACAGTAAATAAATAATAAACAAATACAAATCTTAAAGTCAAGTTCATAAAGTAACTTTCCTTGCATTCATTTGATTCCCAATCAAGATACACTGGTAAGAATTGCTTTCCATTGTTAATATGTACTTAAAAACTGTTCTGAAATGCAAAATAATAGAATTTTAATCATGTGATAAAACATGCGATTAATCGCGATTAACTATAGAAATTCAGCGATTAATCGCGATTTAAAAAAATGCAATAGTTTGACAGCCCTAGTTTAAATCCAAAATACCATACTGCATCAATCAATATTGTATCAATGAGAAAAAATTATGAATGAAATGTTAACTCAAATCCATTAAGCTATACTTCAGGTGGTTCTATCGTTTATTAGAAGTGGTATTTTGGTTCACTGGTGATTTCAACATCATCCCACAATGTTAATATATAACTATCCAAACCAAAATTAAAATTTAAAAATTACTATCCCTAGCATGGCTTGAAATGTTGACTGACACCACTTTAAATATACAAAGATCCGTATGCACAAATTAGTTTGAAGTATTGTACTGTGGAGTGTTTTTATTTCATGCTGCGTAAATTGCCAAACTTTGGTGTTGCTGGACAGATTTCTCATATGTTAATACGATTTGACAAATGTAACTTCAAGCTAGATTGAGTGCATCTGCCTAACGGTTCTTAAATCTGCAGAGTCAAGGCATCTCTACTGTATTGATAGTATAAGTCTGTCATAATGAGCTGACCATCCAGTGAAAAAAAATAATTCATGGCATCACATCCTTACCCAGCAGTGACTCAGATACAGTCAGTCAGTCTGACCTCTTACAGTAACACACCTACTGTGAACTAGACTAAACTTGTACTATCCAGTCTTAGACGGGCCTTGAAAAAATGTTTGATGTTGCACAATTGATATTTGACAATTGTGACAATGCAAAAATGTAAAACTCCCCCCCCCCCCAAAGAATGAATTGGAGATTAATTGGAATGATGGAATTAATGAAAATGAATCAGAATTCCTGTTTAACCCCCTGATGACATCACTATTGTTTCCTGTTGTTTGATGTCAAAACCTTTTGCATCCCTCCATGTAAACATCCTGTAGTGAAATCATAAGGACACAACTGACCTCCAGGTTGTTGAGAGTGTTGAACTCCATGAGGTCATGGAGTTGGGTGAAGGCCTTGTTGGAGTACTGGAAGTTAAAAGTGGAGAATGGTGACTCGGGGTCGTCAAAAATGTCAAAATCCGCCAAGTCCTTTTCCTTCTCAGTCTCTCTGGGAACACCTGTAAGTAAATTAAAACGTTTAATACTTACTTAAATAAGTAAAATGCTTCAAACTGGAGTCTTTGATTATTTCACATGATATTCATCTGCAGAGGGAATTGTTTGTCAGGGAATTGACACTTTTTGAACCTCTCTTTCATATTGGTTTAAGGTTGAGATTAGAAGTTCATTCTTGACCTTGGAAACAACTAAATATATTGGTTTTGATTAATTTGACTAGTTGATTGATGAGGCCAATTATGAACTTAGAAACTCAACTTTTAAGCCAACATGAATTGAAAACTCCATTAAGTGGTTAGAAAAAAAATTTAAATCTTTGCAAACTCCATCTGCAGATGAAGCTCAGGAGATGTATATGAATCTCCAGAAATGCTAATACTAGACCATGTTGAGGTGGGCTTGTTTGTTGTTTCCACTGCTTCAAATTTGACATTTTTTGTTTTATTTTGTACAACTATTAACTATTTCTAAAGGTTAAAAATAAACTTTCCTGCTAAATATTCAAAATAGATCCATTATGTACTTTTTGAGTAAAAATGTAACATTGATCCTAATTACTGGAGTAAAGATGAAAGACCACATGCAGAAAGAAGTTGCACACATACAGTAGTGAACCGACTCCATAATGGCCTGAATAACGTCCTCAAATGGGAAGTCCATTCATGGTGTACTTCCCTCAGATGTCTTTTGGGTTTAAGCGCAAAAAGCTTATGCAATGTCCATAAACACACTGTGGAAGTATGTGGGCTGAAGACCTACTGAATGAAAAGATGCAGAAGTGCAGATGAGATGGAGATGTGGAGATAATATGTCTTTGTATGGCTCATGATAAATGGCCTGTTTACACACAGAGCTCTCCCACTGGAGCTAGAGATTCCTTAGCGGCACCTGGCTCCTTAAGGAACCATAATTCACCCAAGCAGCTTATAAAACTGAACACACTGTGGTCCACATCTGTGCGTGTGCACACACACTCACACTCAGTAGACTGCAAGTATGCTTAAAGACAGACACACCATTTCCACAACGAAACCACAGAGACTTTGTTTATTGGGGTCAGTCAGATCAGGGGCCCAACTTTAGGCTGAACATAAAAAACTGTCTGCTGCTGGCCGAATAATTACAGTGAGCCATTTCAAGGAAGAAATGTCTTACCGTCATGGCACATGACGGTTATTATTATTATAATACAAAGAGCCTTGGCATATTTTCCTCCTCTCACATTCTGTGGAAACCTTCACGCACATACAGTACTTACCAGGTGCCTTGAATGTCCTAAAGTTGATGTTGACCAGGACAAAGTGGATGATAGTCGGGCAGTTCTTTTCGCCTTTTTTTGGCTTAAAGACGTAGCATTCTTTCAGGCCCTCGCGGTCGAAGACTTTGGGATCGATTTTCGGGAATGGAAGCTTGTTCATTCGAGCCCACTTTTCTGCCAACAGGAGCTCCTGTGGCATACATTTACAAATGAGAAAAACATGTTCATGATTTTGCACAAATCATTTTTAGCAATTCATGACTGTAAAAAGAGTTTAGACGCTGACTTTGAATGGGGGGCTGGTGTCGCTGGGTCGTGCAGAAAAGTCAAAGGAGATGATGAGGTTGACACCGCGCTCTGGCCGCAGGATGAGAGGGTAGGGAAGGTTGTAGGTCAGGCCGCTGTCCACTATGTGGATCTTCTTGCTCTTCACATCAAGAGGCTCGTAAATACGATCAAACTCATCTGGGTCTGAGAGAATCACATTAAATCAAATAAATGATGCAGGAACATGATTGGGAAAATATCTGCAGCCAAATTTCATGCTACACGCCCAACCAGATTCAGATTCAGATTAATTTATTTGTCATAGTTCCTTGTGTACTTACATACATAAAGAAAATGAAAAGACAAAAATCATACAAGAATACATAGACTAAAATATGTAAAACCAGATTAAAAAACATTTAAAAACCAATATAACTGTGTAATGACTAACCTATAATGTTTGATGGAAGTAGGGCTGGCTATAAAAATTTGAAAAATGTTCTGACCACACCTGTGTTTCAGTACCAGTAGCAAAGCTACCTTACTCTGCCAAATATAAATGTTTTCGAAAAGAAATGTCTTCTTTTTTAATTAAAGCTGCACTAATCAATATTTTTATAGTAAACCTACATTGAGTAATTTTTTGAGTTGATTCTTAGCAAAAAAACCTTTGTTCTTTCACAAATATGTGCTCATTCATGTGTAATTACTTCCACCCACTAATCAAAGTATTCTTGTAAGTGTAGAATCTGACATTTAGAATCATTCAGAATACATACGAGCGACTCGCTGGAATGACGGCCGGCATGTTGCGCCTCCATCTTTAAAATACATTAGCCAAAGAGGGACATACCTCCGCCTTTCGCCCTTTTACACTCAGTGGCACCGTGACGAATGCCAGGGGGAGATTACTCGCCAGGGAAGCGAAAAAGAGAATTAAAACGACAACGCGACCAAAGTTAATATTGGAGTGGCTAGAACAGCTGCGTGTAAACGATGGAGATACTAAGAGCTAATTTCGGGTTCGGCCACCGTATGAGTTAAAACGCGATCGGAATGGGAGGGGCTAGAAAGTAATATTTAGTTGGTTGTCATATACAATTTCACCGCTAGATGGGAGAAATTCTTACACAATGTAGCTTTAACAATGGGTTAAAATGACTGCATGCAATGTAAAAGAAGTTGCTTGTAGTAATTAACCCACAGAGAATTAACACAAACTCTGCAGATCACCTGAGCTCTACCGAGCATTTTGGCATCTTCCAGTTCATTGTTCCAGTTTTCCAGGCTACAACTTTACTGTTTTGGTTCACTCTAACTGCTCTCATCACAGACCGCTGCTTGCAGCAAAAAAGCTCTGCACCTAACACATTGCATCTGCTTGCAAATTAATTGTTCTTATCCATTTCCAAATATTTCGATATAATATATAATAAATAATAATAATAATAATAATAATAATAATAATATTGGGTCTGGATACAGATGTACAATATGTTAAATAATCATGTCCTGTCGTTTTTCTTTTTCTTGAAAAATTAAAGCTGGAATAGGCAGTTTCATGAAAAAAAAAGCTCTTCTGCAGCTGTTCTCTCTGTCCTAAGCCCCTCCCACCAGACGCTTTATACAGTAGCCCATGCAATGATTTCCATCATGATTGTAATCCTGATGCTGTGACGTTTTCTTTGCAAACTTGTGGGCCTGACATTTGACTTTTGGATGACATACTGTGATTCGGGGCTCAAGCTAGCTACACAGACATGAACTTAAATTAGCGGCAGCTCTGAGCCTTTGGCTAAGGTTAGCAGAAGGCACAACTGTTTGCAACATTTCCTCTCTATCTCTGAAACGCTTCACAGATATTGAAACTTTTTTGTATTGCATTTATTATCAGACTCTCTTTTAGACCTGCTTTTTGATAAGTCCAGCTTTTTGTGTTGCTTTGCAGTGTAGACAGCAACTTTTTCTGCAGGATTGTCCGTCATTGAATCAGGCTTTCACCATCTGAAAGGACATGCACGCACAACTGCATGTGTAGAACACCCAATAGGAACGGTCTCCCTCTAAAATGACTTGTGATTGATTGGCCAAAGTCCCTCCATGGGCTAGATTTTTTCATTTGCCCAATGACGCCAAAATATAACTGCCTACCCCAAGCTTTAAAAGCAGTGGATTGTGACCATCCTTCTTACCTGTGACAGCGTCCACCTCCTCCTCAAGTATGGGGGCGTGGCATTTGACCTCACTGTCTGGAGAGAACGGGATGCTGGTGTTCAGGTTTAGGCCCAGCATGAAATTATGCACCTGGCAACAGGGTGAGATGGGTTATGGAGAGAAAAAGATTGTTACAGAAAAAGTGAAAAAAAAGGAAATGCAGCTAGAGCACATGCAGTGTTTAGTGAAGTGTTACAAAATTGTATGATTTCGTGATGAATGAACACATTGAGTTACCTTCCCGGCCCGGCCCTCTCTTGTGTTGAATAAGGATGAGTCACTGAAAAGTGAGTTGAACATTCGCTGAGTCCAGCCAGCCTTAGCAGTGCGATCGTCTTCTCCATCCTGGTTCTCTGTCCCCCCTGAGCACCAAAATGATGACAGAGAAAATACTGTAAAATCAAATGTAGCAATCTTTGCACACGTTTTACATCAGCGATGGTAAAAATGTCTAGACAAACACAGTTACTGACTAGCTGGTGAACATAGTGGAGCATTTAGCAGCTACAGAGCAAGATATTTCCCTAAGGAGTTGGTAGAGACCGAAGAGCTAAAAGAGAGTTTTCAGGAGCTATGCTTAATATGCTGTGTAAAGTTGTAACAAAAAAGAGCCAGAAGCAATTTTATAATTAGTTTCTTAAGTTTTAAAATATATTTTTGTCACGCTTTGTACAAAGATTTTTTTTATTCCATCTTCAAGGGTAATTCATTTGCAACAAAAGACTGTCTGTCACTCATTTTACAGCACCCCTTCTCTTTCTTTCTCTCTACCTCTTTTTTTCTGTCTATAATTAACTCACAACGAAAGCTCACATTTGCAAAGAAAAAGCATCAACTTCCGAAAATTCGGCTTATACATTCTCATTAATAGGATCATGAAGAGCAAAACCCATATAGTCAACATGCGTCTGGAAACCAAAGAGTTCCAAGTAAAAGCTCAATGTATTAGCAATTCTTCCTGCCCTGACGTAAACCCCAGTAGCTATACCGATGAAGATGAGTCATGCTAACACATACTGTAAACATAGCAGCATTACTACAGACAGAAAATGTTTTTTAAGGCGTTGACGTTCCCTCAGACACAATGTGTCAAAATAGTTGTTGACACCATTCAAAATCACACATCTCTATTGCACCATAAAACATTTAATCATACATACAATCTCAAAGTCTGTATGTAAACTCCTTAGCTCACCTTTACGTGGCTCTTGGTCATTGTCCAGACTGTCTTCTCCGACGATGTGCTGTGGTTTGATCTGCTCTGTAAGACACAAGACAGCTTCACTCATCAGGTTACAACTTCAACAGTAGGATGTTAATTTATACCACATACAGTATCAATTCTGTCACCGACAGAATGCTTTTATTCAGTTATGTGACATTATCAAATTCACTGTCTATTATCTCTTTCAAAATAAGTCCTCAGAGAAATGCAATACACCTGATAGAGCACACGTGTCAAACTCAAGGCCCGCGGGCCAAATCCGGCCCCTCGCAGATTTTGATCCGGCCCGCATATCAATTTTGGTTTACAATACACTTTGGCCCACCTAGTTTTTGTCGCTTTTTCTTCGTTTTTGTTGCTTTTTTCAAAGTTTTTGGGCGCTTTCTTCTATGATGGCTAGGAACACTTTTGCTGACTTTTTTAGGACTTTATGTCGACCAAACTGTGAGTGAGAAGACTATACGAGACATGCAATAATACAGTCAAAGATATTTAACTTTTTGGATTAAAATAAACCCGTACATGTCTGGTCCTTGATGTGATTCTCATTTTCCAGTGTGGCCCTTAGTGAAACAGAGTTTGACACCCCTGTGATAGAGTAAAGCATTCTTAAACTGGGTGGAGGCATTCTTAACACTTCCAGATACCCAATGCATTGTCAGAGTGTCTGAATGTTTAAAGGTCACCCCCAAAGAAATGCATTCAACCAAAACAAACATCCGATGAGCTGTCAGAATATTCACAGGAAAGCTGATACCTTCCCACTGTTGTGGTAACATCACACACACACATTGGCTATTTTTAAAGGTGTGAGGATACCAACGTGTAAGAAAATAATTCTGGCATGAGACAAAGCGGCAAGGAAATACAGACAACAATAGTATCTCATTCAGGCACAACTGAATATCAGTTTCAGCAGAAGTTTTATTAGTAAATTCAAAACTATGCCATTACCAGGAAACAAACACCCGTACCGACTTACACAAATGAACATGACTAAACTGTTTAGTCATGTTCATTTGTGTAAGTGGGTACGGGTGTTTGAGCAATATTTCTACTCATGTTTAAAACTTTGTGCACATTCAAAATATATCTCATCTGTGCACTATGAGATTTGGAGGAGTCGTGATATTTTGAGAAAATAAAGTGATAATAGGCTATTACAAGAATGAAATCACAATATTTCAGAAAATAATCCACCTGCACCACAGTCTGCTGTGCATTACGTGATTGCTCTGCTGATACGGTAGATCTCAGATCGTCTGACAGACACAGTGCTATACATCGGAGGTGGAAAACCAAAACTAGACCTAGCCTACTGCAGAAATACACAGAGCACAAACGGGACACATCTACCGCAGCATGCCCACAGCAGTGCGCGTCCTTTATAAACCTGAAGCTGCACAGACCACGGAAGGCGAGCTGCAGCAGCTCCGTGGTCTGTGCCGCTGCTCGTCTCTATTTTTACAGCGAGAGTGGACGCTAAGCGACACACAGGTCTGCTTCAGAGCTCCGTGTGGCTGAGGGGGCGCCCTAGGATGATCATGTTTAATAAATGTTTTATTTCGCATGTCATTCTAATTCTATTATTAATGAGAAGTAGACCTAAGGGCGACACGGCGCCCCCAACACATTTGACGCCCTAGGCAATCGCCTAGTTCGCCTATAGCAATCGCCGGCCCTGATTAAACACATATTTCAGATTATGTTCAAGACATGTTCGAGAGCCACAATTTCCCAATATATTGTCACATACTGAAAGGATGATACCCATTTTAAATATGTTTTGAACACTGGAAATACATTTTCTTTTATGCAATAATTAATTTATTGGCAAGTTCATCCAAGTATATAAAATATGTTTTGGATTAACATAAATATAGATATATTTACAAGCCAGAAATAGTCTTTTTTTTTATTCACACTAAATAAAAGACTGCATCATTGTGAATCAATATTGTTATGCTTATCTTTTTTGGTTCATTGTTTTATTGATTGATAGCAAAATGATTATTTAGCTGAGACTGAAAAAAGTGGACAAAACACTTTTATTACGTAAACGGTCCATTTAGTTGCTGTTCTGGAGCTTTTATTCATATCACGATCTTCCTCAGCAAGTCAACAATTAACTTTCAATCACAAATCTGAAGCCAACATGGTTGACAAGAGCTTGGAAAAATTTAAAATTTGAACATCAACAGTTCCCTGACAACTGAGCTAACGCCATCTGCTGATAAAGATCATGTGAGATGATCAATGGCCACTAAACAGCTACTAGATTGACTTAGTGGTGAAACTGTTTTGTCAATTATTGGATTTCTGTGCTGTTCCATTCAATCAGAGGAATGTATTTAATATAATTTGCACTTAACCTGCAAAGAAGCATGATTTATTTAGGGCTTTACATCTTAAAATCAGAACAGTGCAGTTCAGTTCAGGACAAAACACACATATGAAGAAAAAGTACCTAACTCCTCCTCCATGGTGCTGCCACCAACTGTGTCTTTGACTCCCAGCACTCTGTTGAACAGAATGGAGAAGGCGCTGCCCCACACACCTGGAATAGTGAAAACATACTGTTAGTAGGTTTACTAATGTAAAAGGGTCTGACTGTTTTAGATGAAAACATCTTTCTCACCCATCAGAAAATGTATTGGGTTCTCCGCGTATTTCTTGACAACGGTTCCCATGAAGAACTTGCTTCCAAACAAGTCGGGGGTCATGAAGGTGCCGTACTTTGCCATCCCAATTTCATACGGGCTGAACTCCACCCAGTCTGCCGGTTAAAACCTCAGTGTTAATGTAATGGAAATGTAACAAATCTTTGGAACCAATATGAGTACCTGTCACTGACTAATACGTCCTCTCCATTTGCATTTGTACTGTACACTAGAATTACAATGCAAAACAGTCGGTAAACAACATAAATGTGTAAATATTTTGCTCACACTGAGGCACTGAATATATAAAAAAAAATCTGCCTTGGAGGAGACGGCCACTTTCAATTCAATCTCCCATGTGCCAAAATGCATTTCTGGAGGGTTAAATCTGAATAAAGTCAACTGGACTAAAAATCAGATAAACAACATTTGAATTTGAATGAGTGAAAACTAATTTGGAATTATAGTCAGTGTGTGCAGTTGTCAGTAGTAAACAACAGTAGGGGACCTTTACTCAAGTACTGTACTGCAGTTCAATGTTGAGGTACTTGTACTTTGCTTGAGTCTTTCCTTTTAAAGCTACTTTATATTCTACTCCACTACATCTCAGAGGCAAATGTACTTTTCATTCCACCACATGTTTTTGACAGCTAAAGTTACTAGTTACTTTGCAGGTTTAGATTATTAATACAAAAGGGCAATAATAATCGACTAATATAATATGTATTATATTATTATAGATTAAACTACCCTACAGTATATAAAGTACCTTTACCAGATGCAACATTAAAGTGATGAACACATTAATGCATCAACAATTATAATCCAGTAATATAATATATATAGTTCTAAAATGGCCCTTTCTGCATCTAACCCTTTTACTTAAGAGTAAGGTTTTGCATGCAGGACTTTCACCTGTAACAGAGTATTTTTACATTGTAGTATTGCTACTTTTACTTAAGTAAAAGTTCTGACTACTTACATAGTACATAATATCTACACAGAGAGTGGAGGGAACTACAGGGGTCAAAAAGATCAGAATGGGATTATTTAGGCCCTGGCTACGTTTCTCTCTACACCAACTAGTCATTAGGTCGCACTTGCAACAGCTTTTACAGCAACAACAGCTGTCACATACACACATACACAAACACTAAGGCATGCAAATAGTCGCACAAATACACATACACATACAATAGAACTACTTCCTCTGTAACCTAATTGCCTCTTAAATGCGAAGAGAATTTCACAGCTGTCTTTTGATAATATGGTATCTTCCATTGAGATGAATCATAAAAAAACTGGGGATTTAAGTTAAGAGGAGAGTCAAGAAAAAACTGAAGGACAAGTCTTGTCAACACACCATTCAACGTAAAGGCACATGCAGGTACTTACAAAAAGACAGATAATTACCTGCAAACATGAGCTCAGAAACATCTGGCTTGACATGCAGACATGTGAAGAGAGGAAGAGGACTCTGGGCCTGATTTATTTTCTCCTGAATGCTACTCAGTTTGATATCCATCCTCTGGTGGGTGAGAACACAGTTTTTGAGTAATTTACACTCACGCTCTGCAGGTAGTAAGAGTTTAATCTCATCATGGCTATCATAGTTATGTGGAAGTAAAATATGGATAGGGAAGAAACACAGCACAACATTCAAATAACAAGCTTAAATAAGGTGTTGGTGGGATGCCAGTTCAAGAGAAAAGAGAGGGAATGAATCATGAACTTAAGGGAAGAGGAGGATTGGCATATTTCTGAGAAATGAGGTAATGGAGAAATAAGAAAATAAGAAAAAATTAAGATAAAACAACAGAGGCGGCTCTTACCGCAGGTAGAAGTGTCTCTCCTATGAGCATACCAAAGATATCGGTAAAGGTAACAGGCTGCCCGGCAGCCTTTTTGGTCCAGAGGGCATGGATGTAGTTGGTGATGTGTTGGGGCAGCAACAGCTTCAGTGGGTTACTGCTAACTCTCTTCATCAGCTCTGGGTTGATGTCCTTTGGGCCCTTATTTGGAAACTCTGGGTGGGAGTAGAGAGTGGACATGTACCTACAGGGAAAAAGAGAATTGTACAAATGTCAATGCAATGTAAAATGCTGTCAGATCAGTCAATAAATATCACTTTGCTCTTTACAAGATTTATGAAAAAGGTACCGCACTTGTAAGGAAGTTAAATTCAATAAGTCACTCTACAAATATGAAGATGGAGACTGAAACAAGCCAGAGGTGCTCGCTTGATGTGACAGCTTCATATCAGCAGAGGAGGGCAGAAAGGTTTGTCAGAAGGGAAGCAAAACAGCAAAACGATAAAATGAGAGAAAATGTCTTGAAATAAAAGGTGTCAGAAAAAAATGAGAGGAGATAAGGAGAAATAAAAACTGACCATGTAGATCCGGAAAGGCCTGCGACATATGTGGCACAATCTAGCACCCCAGACTCAAACAGCGCTTTCATCACACCTGAGAAGCCGACCATGGCACGAAAACCACCTCCTGAGCCCGCTACGGCTATCACCGGCACCTGCAACACACACACACACACACACACACACACACACACACACACACACAGACAGTCATAATGTGAAGAAGAAAAAGATAAAGGCATGCTTAATCACATAATTACATACTACACAGTTTAGAGTATTAGTCTTGCATTCATTGTCATTCTTTCAAGTTGAGTAACTTCCCTCCTGCGCCTCTATACAGTGAGGGTGTCAGTTGCATCACGTCTCTGCAACATTTTTTTGTGCCTTCAGATTTTCAACTATTTCATAATTCTCCTTGTGCAACATTGCTTCCTTTCTGGAGTCTGTGGTCAGTTCTGAATATGCTGGCAGACATAGTATTTCCACAAGAGTCCTCCTGGATAGGGAGTTGAGAGATGTTGTAGCATAGTGGAAGGCAGTAGCTGTTATCTCATTCCTCTGGAGCTTCCAGCACATGTTGAAGACATGAGCAGGCCTGGCTGGAGATTACAGCCAGCCCTAAGAGCATCTAGCCAAAACCACACAAGCGTGAAAGAGCTGCAGAACTTGCAGGTTTGTGAGGCTAATTGTATGGTTTGTGAGAAATATCAGTGTTATCATGAGCTGAGAACAAATTTGTGAAAAAGTGCATTACAGTTTTGAAATTTAGCAATTCTGATTACATTACTTAAGAACAACAGACCATTTGCATGATTTTTCTTTGTAGGTTTTCTTCATCTTAACTAGTAAGTGCTACAGATAATAAGTGAATCTGCAAGAATGAGAGATGCCCATCATTTACATGTAATGTTAAGAGGCTACAGCAGCTACAGCTAACCATGGAATGTATTATGGTATTATATGTAACAGCTGTGTAAAATATGTACAGTGTAGGTATTTGGCATCTAGGCTCTGACCTAATCACTCCCCACAAGATAACTTGACACAGTAAGGAGTGGGGAGTGATAATATTAACCTTACCCCCCCTTTGGAGAATGTAGATTCAGAGCCTACACGTGGATGCTGGGGTTGAGGTGGGGCTTTTGAACTGCTCTATAAATAGCAGCAGTAGCAGCAAACAACAGCATAGCTTTTAGGTGAGTGGTGTTGTAGCCATAGACTGTATATAAGAATGGATCAACAGATCCCGTTGCTCTGGACGGAGACCAGTGAAGGCCTTTAGTAGCACTTTTCCAGTGAGCGCTGAGCGTTACTGCGCAGCCTCCAACTGAGAGAAACGAGGTAGATGTGATGTGAGCAACGTGTCTGAAAGTTGTAAGTCTTCTGGTAGCTGTGCCAAGAGAAATCTCAATCATTCCCAATCTTGCAGAGACAGAGAGCGTAGGTATATGTAAGGAGATAGCATGAACACAAGCTAATTATTGCTAACTCAAATGCTAGTTAACATTAGTAATTAAACTTAAACAGCTAATGTAAGTCCAAACTGCCTGCGAGCTTCTCCTGTACTATACGGTAATTCCTCTACTATGCGACAGTAAGTCGCGTGGTTATGACACAATCGTTAGCCTATTTTACAAAAACGTATACTACGGAGCCATAACGTGAGGTACAAGGTAATGGAGCCTTTTATACATTGTCGTGTTTCTTTAGAAATAAACAATGGACAAATAAAGTCTTTAAACGCTTCAGATGTAAAGTTATTTGGCTGTCAAAGTGACGTCAAAATGAATGGCAGTCAATGGAATGCTAACGTCGGATGATCGCTTTGTAGCATCAAAATGGCGCCATAGGAGATTCGAGCTCTGAAGCGAAGCTTACCCCCTTGGTTGCAGCAGGCCTCCAGAGCATTGACAACTAAAGTTAACCACCATAATGAAAACGTGATAGCTATACAACGTGTTGCAAAGTGAGAAAAAGGGATCTTTTATTAAAGAAATAGTTTGAAATTCTGTGCAATAAACAGCCAGTTGCAGCACACAGCAGCCTCTCAAGTCTAAAAATCTTCAATACTGTAGCATTATATGTTCTAAAACTAGTTTTAGCTTTAAATACCAACAGTTGCCATGTTAACACTTGAATTTGTTGCTCTTTTCCCACCTCCTCTGGAGAGCTGGGGAGGAAAAGAGGCTTCTCCATGTCGAGCAGCTTCTTAATGCCCAGCATCACTCTCTCTCTGCGGGTCTGTCTGAACTGCTTCTCTTTGTCACACAGGGCCCGGCTAAACCGCAAGTCCAGTTTGGTACTGCAGCAACAAATGACAGAAATAAGGTTTACTGAAATCTAATAGTGGAAAGACAAACAATAACTCATGTTTTACATTTTCTGCTGAGAGGCAGATAGAGAATATGATCTCTCCCTGTGTAAGACTACTGATGATGCTGAAATTGAGAAAGAAACGATCTGCCTCTGGGTGGTCTGGTGTGACACACATCCACAGACAAACAGTCCTGACCTCTCACCCTTTACTGCTCCCCTTCTCATGATTACAACCTTCAAACACATATGGCATTGCAAAGTCCTCCCACTTACCCCTATGTAATGACGCCACAGGAATTATGATTCATTTTAACTCTATATACAGTATGCTTACACCAAGTATCCTGTTTGAGTCTAATTTTAGTTTCCTGTGTCTTCTTGAACCTGTGACGGATTGTACACAATTCTTCACTCATACATAACCAGTATCGCTATTTCACAAGAGGGCCTTTAGGTTGATCATAGAGTGAACTGTGCTGAGATAATTTTTGAATACATACCAGATCTCCAGCGTCATCTCTAAGTATACTTTGGTTGCCTGTCAAAACAATGAAATATGTGATTATTGTCCAGTAAAAGAGCAGCTGATTGTGGTTTGTAATTCTGTCAACAGGCAAACACAAAGTGTCAAAACAAAATCTATGAGATGAAAAAAGAAAATAAGAAGGAAAAAGACAGGAATGGTTAATTTAAAACTTTTTAACTTCTTTTTTTTGCATCATTTAAATGGAAATGTAATTAATTCTTTTATGCTTCTTCTTTTTTTAGAAGCGTATCATTTAATTATTCTGTTATTATTAACCACCAAAAAAGAGTTATTCTCTTGGCACACTCTAGTCTTGGTACACATGCAGTATATCTTCATATGTAATATTATATTGTATGTAATATTACCTTGTAATCCATCTTCACATATTTCATTTCTTTGTAAAACATGGAAGCTTAACTAATATTTAAAGGAAGCTCCTGTAAATTTAAGCAATGTTCCCCTGCACAACATGAGTTTATAACTGCCTGAGTCTGCTGGGATTGAATGTCTTACTTTTCCAATAAGGAAAGGCTCCATCTTTGTCCGGCCTATGGTGAGTTTGGTGATGTCATAGGTCGCAGTCCCAAGTGTCTCATCCATAACATAATTGGCGTCCATTAATGTTACCTGATTGAGATAAACATCATCAGTTAAACGGTTAAATAGCCTAGAACCAAGAACCATTCATTAGTTATTCTGAAATGTGTTAAGTCCCATTCAGTTTTGTCAATAAACAATGATCAATGTAGACTTTCAGAAGAGGCTAAATTTATTTATTTCACCTTAGATGACCCTAAACTACCATGAGTCATTTTGATTCTAGTATAAATACTTAAAAGACTTGGTTGAATGAAGCTTTAGTTCACATCTCACCTAGGTATTAGAATTTCTACCATAAAGCTTAATTACTCTCCTATACATCCCTGCTTGTCATCCTTTACTGGTATAGACTTTGCTAGACAATAAAATGCAGGTCTTAACCTCCAGGACGTTGTGCAGGTTAGGGTCTAATATGAAGTGAAAGGTCTCGTTCCATTTTGGGTTGACGTCGTTGTCTATGTGCTTGGTCCTCTTTCTGCTCTCTGGGGCCGTTGGGATGAACAGCTCCACATATGGATCTGGGGTGTCCACTGTGCACACACATTCACCAGCGTTAATGAAAAGCAGAATCCTAAAGTCACAGTACTTTAGGATACCGCATACTCAGCATAAGCACTTAAACAATTCCATTTACAATAACACAAACATGTAACTACTACGTGCATGCAGCATGTTCTGAATAATTTGCAGCAAAAATTGTTTGAATGTTAGAATGACATTAATTGGGCGGGGGGGGGGCAGTGTATTAAGACTCACACAGGTCACCCAGCGCGCCCTTGGTGACGCTCTCGGCTCGAACCACCGTCACTATGAATTTGTGAGAAAACTGCTGATCCACCTGCAACGTTCATTCAGTTAAGTTCATTGTCTCATGTGTGAAAATCCCTCCAACCACAATGATAAAAATGACAATGATTACAATCACGCATGGTATTTAGGTGCATAACCCATACTGCATGAGAAATCTAGTTACAGTATAAAATATGATGTAGGCAGGTTCCCTTCAGATTCATCAGTCAATCAGTAAAAGATCTGAGGTTTTTGGCATGTTGATATTGGCTGTCACATTCGCTGTGAAATTCTCTAGTTCAAGGTTTAACTTTCTCCTTGCAATTGGACTCCAAAATGCTCAATTTTAAAACATGTGGTAGCACAGCCTGGGATTTACAGTGTAATTTTGTTGTATGAGTCAGGTGCCAATACAAGACTTACGGGCACCCACTGGTTCTTACATGTAGGCCCAGTGGAAGAAGAATACTATCAGGAACAAGGGATTAACCATTGGACAACACTTTATAATAGCAGTTTTTGTCAGGTGAAAACAAGATGTCCTGTTGGTGAAACCTTAACCGGTAACTGCTGCTGTGTGGTTAGCACTGCAGCTTCACAGCAAGTAGGCACTGCTGAGTACTGGGTTCGATTCCCCAGTAGGGCCTTTCTGTGTGGAGTTTGCATGTTCTCCCTGTGTTCACGTGGGCTTTCCTCCCACCATAAAGACATGCATGCTAAGTGACTCCTTCCATTGCCCTTGTCATAGGTCAGAACCCCGGGCGCCGGACTATGGCTGCCCACTGCTCCTAATGAGTTAGGATGGATTAAATGCAGAGGATACTGTACATTCCTTGTATGTGTAAATGTACTTGGCAAATAAAATAAATGCATAAAATATATAACTATAAGAACAGCACCTAAACTGTAGTCAATCCAAAGAACATAAAATGTACAACAAGTAGCCTATATTGCTGTACTCCACAAATGATTGTCAAGTTTCTCATTATTCCATGATTTGTACTTCTTTACTCCGAGCTTCATCATTTTGGGAACATGGTCCATACACTTTATATGTTTTTCAATAACTAAGAGATTTCCCCAAAGACCATTTTCGTTGCTTTACTGTACCCCAATAGTTTTGGTAGCATATTGTTATTGTGAGATATGTATATAAAAGGAAATGTCTCATTATTGTAACACCATTTTTCCCAAACTGCAGGCTTTAACCTGTTTTAAACTGCAGACTGTAACTGGTAGATAACTAGCCTTTACAAAAAATATTTTCCTCTAAAATTTCCAATTGTTACTTCCTTGTTCCTCATAGTCAAGTTCTCTTTCACTGTACCTACATTTAAAAGACTGTTTGTGATCTTAAGTTATGCAGGAGAGAGAATTTGGTTTCACCTATCCATTTATAAGTCTTTAAAAACAGTGCTGTGAGCCTTCTCACATATGTAAAATTGTCCTACAGTGCTGTGAATGCAGCTATCACACAGATTGCTAATTTTTGCTGCTGAAAACAACCTACATTAACTTGTGTCACCTGCTGCAGAGCCAGTGAAAAAGGCCTTGCTGTTGAGGTTTTGCTTCGTAGCATAAGAGTGAAATTCATTCTACTGTACTGTTGAAAAAACAATAAACTAAGGCCTGCTATGGAATGATTTGCGCCGTGATTAAAACCACTGGAATCTCTTTGTTTCTGTTTCAACTTGGTTCGATTTAACTGTACATTTCAATACTCACAACTATATTGGAAGCCATTGTGTGTTGTCAGTTGAGTAATTTTAAGGAAAACCTTCGTCAAAAAGGGGAACTTTAACTCAGGACAACATCTCAGTCCAGAACTGGAGCATTTGGAAACTGGAAGATGAAACAAAAACGTTTAATATCAGCGCAAATGCAGGAGTGCAGCTTTAACAGACAGACAATATTTACATATCACACCACCACAACACAATCAGGCATATTAATGAAACTACATAAAAGGAGGATACTCTCTTATAAAGAATTGCTTTGGAAATATCAGTGACACCTTTTGCATCTTGACAGGGGCCATGGGGGAAGTGTACTGAACCACAAACCCATGATAGGAGGACTGGGCCAATAGCGACCATATAGGTGTAAGTACACCACATACATATGTAGAGAGAGTGAGAGAGAAAGGGTGTGGATCTCTGATGCCAAAGATGACTGATATGACGGATGAAGATGGTGTGTGTGTGTGTGTGTGTGTGTGTGTGTGTGTGTGTGTGTGTGTGTGTGTGTGTGTGTCATACTGTACAGTCTGCTGTATACAGTAGGTGGGTAGCATTAAGGCTTTCTCTTTACAATGTTTGAACATATGTTGATAAGAAATTTGCATGTAGTGTGTGTGTGTGTGTGTGTGTGTGTGTGTGTGTGTGTGTGTGTGATAGCATATCAAGGTCAGCGAGCCTTTTCTCAGCGGTTCACCAAAGCGTATCATTACTGAGGGGACTGAGAGCACGTAGGGAGTCTGTGTGTTCACAGCATTGGTCACGTAGTTAGCATCAGTGGTCCAACTTTTGCAAGTGCCAGTTCACTCTGCCCTTGTTCTGCAGTGACAATGAGTGCATGCAGGCTGCGGAATCCTGTGTGTCTGCCAACATAACCCAGACCCTTCACAGCGCTACATTTTCATATGAGGATACAAAAAGTGAAAGAGACACACAGCAACCAGCCATGATGATGCAAAACAGCTGCAGTAAATTAAAGTAAATATCTTACTGTACAAGTATTGTCCTACCTGAGACATAAAAGGTAAAAAGAAATCTCACTTGACTGAATCACTATGCATTTACCAAAAGAATGATCACAGGGGATCTCCTATCTGAATAATAGGCGTTTTACAAAACGTGTTAGGGCCACTATAAACAGGTTTTGCCTGATTCTGATTAGCTGGGGAGAATAAGGTCAGATATTTGAAATGGTTTGAGTTTGTAACATGGAACGATGATCGCCACAGATAATGTAAGACAATGCAGATGATAGTGTAAGCTATCAATCTGCAATTATGTAAACAGGAAACAGGAAATAAAAGGAAGTGTTCATTGTTTTATGTGCAACTAATGGCATCTGTTCACTATGATATGCCATATTTAGCGCTTAATACAGGCTGTTGCCAATTAAATTCATAAAGTATTATTGCTCTGTAGGTGTTGACAATAGCGCGTTTCCTTATCCTCTGTTATGCGTTACTGTAAGGGAACTTTCTGACGAAGACCCTAGTTAAACCACCACCAGTAACAGTTGTCCTCCCTCTCCAAACTGCTGTCTGCTATTTGCGAAAAAGCCATTACACTGTAAAAGAAAGAAAATTGGAAACGTACCTTAACCTTAGAGTAAATCCCGAAAAATATGTCATGCTGATCGAGAATATCGTTCAACCACTGAAGGACTGGAGAAGGAGGAGGAGGTGCTTATATCGGCAGATAAACAGTACGCAAACCCGGCAGTCAGGAGGATCACAGCTTGAGGGAAAGTCTAACGAACCCTAAATACAAGTAGAAGACTAAAAATGATTTTTAATTTAAAAAATGTTAGTTTAAAAAAAACTGGAAAGAGTTACGGAAAACTCTTAACAAGAGACAGACGTTGACTCAGCGGGGAAGTCTGACTACTGCTTTCCAAAAAGTGCCCAACGACGTCCACATGAGGGCGCGTAATACTGTGTTGCAAAAATAAGAACTCAACTTTTTTGAGAACATGATGAGTTAAGAATATTAGTAAAATATTCCCTTTTGGATCAGTCCCCTGCTGGTCATCTCCAATGTTTTAAGCCAAACATTGATTAGAGGACCCTTTGACACAATTTTAATTAAATTAGACTAAGAGTCTCTTTCTTTATGCAGTACGTATTGCAATCAAATGTTCTCAAGAAGCACTGTTATGCAATTATTTTATCATTTTAAGTAGCCTAAATATTAATTCAGACAATAAAAAGAGAGAAAGCTCTGTCTAGACTTGATGCCAACAGACTAGACTTTGCAGATTTCATACAGGCTGTCAAGTAAAATTAATCATAGATTATTCATTTTATTATCTCATCTCTTAGAGAAAACACATTAGCAGGTAAATACTCATTAATCAAAATGTACAAATGCGTTATATATCTTTATTTCCATATTGTCTCCATGATGTAGACAGATTTCGTTTGTTACATGATGATTATGTTACATTATCTTGAATTAGAGTCATCATCCTGTGGAAATGTGGTCTATATAATTAGGATATTAGGGGAAAATGTATATTTTATATCGCAAAAGTGGCCGCTTTCTGTAGTATTTAATAATTAAAATGTAAAAAGATAATACTTTACACTTGCCGTGGAAAGAAATACAATCTTTTACATATGAAAGTTAGAACTTTTCAGGCTTTTTGTTATAAATTAGTTTTTACTAAGAAAAGAATTCCATTGAAAGGAAGAGGGAATCAGGAAAGTGCTAGTAAAAATCCTGGAAAATCACACAAGCGTAATTGAGAAAGAAAAAATATTCCGCACATAGCCAAGTCTGCATCATTCATTAAAACGGAGGGCGATGACGTCACCGCGTTCTCAAAGATATAAGGTGCTCCCTGAGCAGGTTTGGACATTACAAACTTTCAGCGTAACAGAGATATCACAGCGGAGGAAAGGAGAGGATAGAACGAGATCCGACCAAGTATTTGAAGTAGGCCAGCTATGAAGACACTCACATTTGCGGGTTTGCTCTTGGCGCTGGGGTTTCTTGTCTGCGAAGGGGGTAAGTAAACAGAAAATTAGATAAGAAGTTGGCGCTCTTAAAAGTTCGGTTTGAGATGTCATAAGTTTTGTATTTCCTTTTTGATTTTTTTTTTTATATATATATATTTTGTGTATCTTTATATTAGACATTATTAGAAACCACTCAATTTGTTGATATGGATTCTATAGGAAAAGTATAGCCTATAACACTAAGGTAAAAAAGAAAAGAAAAAAGATGATGTCTTCATTAGCGCAGACGTTTAATAAAGCGTAACGAATATTGTAGTGTTTTTTTTTTTGGATAATTTATATTTTGAGGCTATTCTAACAGACTTGTGTTGGAATCTAAAGTGAATTGTCAGTAACCGCAAAACATCGTCTGTCACAGCCAATCCATGTTGTTCAGAGCCATGCCAGAACAGGGGCGTTTGTACAGCTCTTGGAACAGATAATTACGAGTGTGATTGCACCCGCACAGGATATCAGGGACACAACTGCACAACACGTAAGTATGAATGGCACACTTGAGGTGATTGTAAAATCTTTATATTTTGTTGGGGTCATTTGATCATTAATTCACTTTTCCCTCTTGGCTTCTACAGCTGAATTCTTCACCTGGGTCAAAATATCCCTGAAGCCATCACCCAACACTATCCACTACATTCTCACCCACTTCAAGGGCTTCTGGAACATCATCAACAACATCTCATTTCTCAGGGATGCCATCATGAGATATGTGCTGACATGTAAGTGTCTCTAGCTGAAGGCAAAATGAGAGGATGGATTGGCTTCATAACATATTGAATAATTTGTACAGCAGCTCGTAGAGAAGCATTTGTAGCATTTATACTAATACTGAAATGCTTTTTTTCTCTCTCTAGCTCGATCCCACCTGATTGATAGTCCTCCAACTTACAATGCGGATTATGGTTACAAAAGTTGGGAAGCCTATTCCAACCTTTCCTACTATACGCGAACCCTCCCCCCTGTGCCAGAGGATTGCCCAACCCCTATGGGAGTATTAGGTGAGTTATACTCTCTCTGCCGTTGGAGAACCAGTTTTCTCAGATTCTTGAATACTTTTACAACAAAGGAAGTGCACATATTAAGATGATGATGATGATGATGATGATCCGCTGGATTTACTGAGTGAAAATGTGCCAAGGGAGCACAGAAAGACCTGCCCCAGCAAGCCAAAACTAAACCACATTGAATGTGTCTCAGGAATTTATGACAGTTAACCTTAGTTATAGCTTTTCCTACAAGTAAAAATAAATCAATCACATTTCAATCACTTTAACGTGTTTTATCCAAACTAAATTGGCTTGGTTCTGTGGTATAGTGTTGTACTGTATGCTTACTGTTATGTCCTTAATTGTTTCCCCAGGTAAAAAGGAGCTACCGGATGCTAAGCTGTTGGCTGAGAAGCTTCTAATGAGAAGACAGTTTATCCCTGACCCACAGGGCACCAGCCTGATGTTTGCATTCTTTGCACAGCATTTCACTCACCAGTTCTTCAAATCTGATATGAAGAAAGGACCTGCTTTTACCTCAGCTAAAGGTCACGGGGTAAGCACAGCAGATTTCAAGCCTCATCAGATTTTAGTCAGGACAGAGAGACAGAGATTTGTGAATAACTAACTTGTATTAATGGTTTTGTTATTGCTTTCAGGTGGACCTAAACCACATTTATGGAAACGACCTGGAGAGGCAACACAAGCTCAGACTCTTTAAGGATGGCAAGCTTAAGTTTCAGGTATGAGAAGAGACAGAAGTAATTTAAACAGCAAAATGCTTCAGACCACACAAGTGTCTAACAGTTGCTTCCTCTCTTGTGTAACTCTGCAGATCCTGGATGGAGAGGTGTACCCCCCAACAGTAAAGGAAGTGGGCGCTGACATGCACTACCCTCCTCATGTTCCTGACTCTCACCGCTTTGCTGTGGGCCATGAGGCATTCGGTCTGGTCCCCGGTCTGATGATGTACGCTACCATCTGGCTACGGGAACATAACCGGGTGTGTGATGTGTTGAAGGAGGTCCACCCGGACTGGGACGACGAGAGGCTCTTCCAGACCACACGGCTCATTCTAATTGGTGAGTTTATGCACAACAGTTTTAAAAGCATTTACTGTGACTTAACAGGGGAAATAAAGTCATAACAAAGACATGTGATACACTTGTCATAGGTTTAGTGTAGTTACTCTGTCACTTGTGAAAAGAGGAAGTTGTACTTTGTTTTGTTAATCACAAACCAGCAACCCTGTTGCACACAGTAAAGCATTTCAGCTCTACCATGAGAAACAGGAATTACTGAAAGATCTGAGATAGAGGGAATGTTTAGTTGTAAACAGTTGTATAAAATACCCTGCTGGAATAAAAATGTGTGTCTAATATGGATTTTCCACAAAAGTACCTAATTAAAAATTCATAAAACCACAACTACTTCTTCTCCCACATTGAAAAATACAGGATCTATGAATGTGCAAATATTTTTATTCAAAAGTTTAACTGCTGGGCAAGATGTCTCCTTATTCACCTAAAAGTCATTTTTAAGTGGAGGGACTTAAGCATCTCTAATATCTGCATTATATAAAATATTGAATCCTCTGTTGTGTAGGAGAGACCATCAAGATTGTGATTGAGGACTATGTGCAGCACCTGAGTGGCTATCACTTCAAGCTCAAGTTTGACCCCGAGCTGCTGTTCAACCAGCGCTTCCAGTACCAGAACCGCATTTCATCCGAGTTCAACACCCTGTACCACTGGCACCCTCTGATGCCTGACACTTTCCACATTGAGGAGAAAGATTACAGCTATAAACAGTTTGTCTTCAACACCTCCATAGTGACCGAGCACGGCATTAACAACCTTGTGGAGTCGTTTACCAATCAGATTGCGGGACGGGTAAGAACAGTTTGAGCAGCATTTGGATTCAGATTGTAACACCACTGTTGCTTCAAAGCTGGTTAACTGACTTTCCATTCTTTTTTTTTTTTTTAGGTTGCTGGTGGCCGAAATGTCCCAGGGCCTATCATGTATGTGGCCATTAAGTCCATTGAAAACAGCAGACAAATGCGCTACCAGTCTCTGAACGCCTACAGGAAACGATTCTCCATGAAGCCCTACAGCTCTTTTGAAGACATGACAGGTGAGACAGATTCACCAAGCCTAATACTTGCAGGTGGAAAGGATGGCATCAGAAGATTAGTGAAGAAGTTATTATCAATATGAAGTGAAAGAAAATGTTGCCTCAGGCCAAATTATTGCTGCATTGTCATGAACTGATTGCAGGAATTAAATGTGAGCTTGTACAAAACTCCACGCTACAGATCAAAGCTTATATCAAAGGTTGCTTATTAAAGAAATGGTGTGGACTCAGTTTTAGTTCCCATCAGCTTTGGAGGTTAGGAATTCATTTCCGTGAATCTAAGAACCAGATGTCCACTTCTTCTTGAGATAATATAAGCAGATTGTCATCACAGAGAGCATGACATAAACAGACGAGAGAGGCCTCCTGTTTCAGATGAGATTTAAATTCCATAAGGAAAGAGGATTTAATGGTTTTTTTTTTTTTATTAAAAACCAAGTGTGATGTATGAGGAGAGAAAAATATCAGTGTGTAGATGCTTGTATTAGATACAAGAAAGAGAGTAAAAATGAGGAGCGATCATTATTTAGTCAAAACACTGAGCTCATATTTAGAGTAGCAGCAAGCTTTGCAGCTGCTGAGCGAGAGAAGAGAAGCCAGATTAAGTCGCTAACTAAAACTATGTCCTCCTTTGTGTTACTCAGGCGAGAAAGAAATGTCCGCAGTGCTTGAGGAGATGTACGGACACGTCGATGCTGTGGAACTCTACCCGGGTCTGTTGGTGGAGAAACCCAGGTCTAACGCCATCTTTGGGGAGACCATGGTGGAGATGGGGGCCCCTTTCTCCCTTAAGGGCCTAATGGGAAACCCCATCTGTTCCCCGGAGTACTGGAAGCCAAGCACATTCGGAGGCAGCGTGGGCTTCGACATCGTCAACACCGCCTCCCTGCAGAGGCTCGTCTGCAATAATGTCCGGGGCCCCTGTCCCGTGGCATCCTTTCATGTGCCCGACGTTAAAGACACGGGGTCCATGATCATCAACTCAAGCACATCCCACTCACGTGGTAGTGATATCAACCCCACAGTCATTTTGAAAAAAAGGACTACTGAGCTCTAATTTTTTTTATTTTATAAGGTTATTTTTTTAGTATGTATTTATGATTTTATGTATTTATTTATGTATTTATTGTATTCTATTTATAAAATAACTGACATTGTTTTTATATGGACTATGTGTGGAAAAAAAAGTATGTGGCTGTGTTTTATTTATTGAAAAGATTAATTGTTTATAAGTTATTGTTTTTGTTCTCAGTGCCTGCTGACTTGTAGAGTTTACAATAAATGCTACCAGGAAATGGAGAACATTTCTCAGAAATCAGCTGATATTGTTGTCATTTTCACTTCTGATTGTGCTCTTATATAAACTCTGATTGATGCTACGGGAGCAAACAAGTGCTCAAAGTTGGCCAATTTTCCATGGCGAGAGAGCAGCGGGGGTCGAGCAAGCAAGAGTGTGAATGAAGAGAGGGAGCGATGAACAAAGCAGAATCAGAGGAATAAAATGTTATTTTCTAAATGTTTAACAGCGGTTACGGTCTAATGCACAAATTAACGCACCCACACCTCCACGGGAAGGTGCCAGATTGCAGGATTTTGTGCAAATGCAGAGCTTTATCCTGTCTGTGTGTGTCTGTCGGTTAAACTTGTATTAGACGCCAAGGGGCAAAGCAACGGTTGGGAATGAGAACAGACTGCACAACCTGCATGCTGTTATTGGCTCAGGGTTACACACCAACGTGGGGCCCAAAGGCTCTTTGCTGACACCTATAAAGGTCCTTACCTTGCATGGCAGCTGGATTCTTGTGATATCGTGAGATCACGTGAGAATCGCTGGATCAAATATCACACGAAAATCCATCTTGTCAGGCTCCACTTGAATGCGTTAAGTAATTCCCCCCGTTTTGTTTTTTTGCTTAGGTGATTCTTTTCTTTCTTATACATTGACAACATTTGTATTGAATCTACTGATGTATATTTTCTTTCCCCTACGATAGTTTTGTATGTTGTTGTGTTTGTGTCTGAAGCAGTGCCGGAAATGAGCCTAAACTCACTGGTACTGACTGATACTGATACTTCTGATTTTAGTCCACATGAGTACCGCCACCTCCTGCGATAAGTAGGTACACACGCATAAACTCCTGCATAACTGTGTCTCATAGCAGCTTAATGCTGAGAAAAAAGGTGCTGAAAATGTCCTTGGTAACATGGATAATTGTATTGGATAAACATATCATTTTAACCTTGATCGCTAGTGTAGGCCACTGTGCCACCGCCCAACACAGGAGGACACCTGTGATCCATTGCGCAGCCCGCAGCCAGAGCATGATCTGTCCACTTGCAGGATTTTAACAGAAGTAGAGCTTGCGTGCAGGACGACAGACTTTCCTCTGTTCGCCCAGCTTCTTGTCACCAGCTGCTGACTATGCTTGAACAACATGTAAGCGTGCGCTCCAAACCACTTACAATTAATCTTCTACGCCCCTGCACCATTTATGCAACAAGAAGTTATACTCTTTTAATGTCTGTGTCTTGATCAGTTGCAAAAAGGTCGTGTTAGAGCCTACACTTCATGTAGTCTTGATTTGGGTGGTCATTTAGCTACATTTAAAAGAGTTGTAATTCTAGTTGTTTAAGTGTAACTGTAGCACACCACAGTCAACGTTAATCAAATAAAACTATAAAATTAATAATAATGTCATTTCCCACAAAATAGTGGCTAGTAAAAATGCTGCGTCACTAACTGTGGAAAACAACTAGTGGCTGGTGAGTAAAAACGGTAATGTCGATCCCTGAATGTATGTAATGAAATAAAAACGCGTTTTAAGTGATATATTACCAAGACGCGTATAAATATATCCAAGACACATGCGATGTTTATGTCATGCAACTGCTTAATTAGAGTACAGGTACCTTTTTTGGTCCAATTCAGGCACTGGTCTGAACAATCTGCTTACCGATCAGCGTCAGGTGAGTAGGCTTTTCCAGACCATCCACACGATGCGGAGGAGGGTCTGGCTAGTTGTTGGACAAAATCAGAGTTCTCTCAAAGTTCATTTTTACTTGCAAGTAGAGTCAGTTTTACAGCGCTTGAGCACAAGTATAGAAAAATGACTTTCTTTTTTGGAGTTGGCAGTCAAGTTAGTTACTCGGTTCATGCAATCAGTAGCTTTTCTTCTTATCTCTGGTCAGGCCCGGTATCTCCTCCACATTATGCGCTCTGCCTGAGGGATACATCCTGTGCTCTTTGCAAGGTTTCATGATTAACACTTGAAAGACAGAAATACTAAAACAGAAATACTAAAACAGCAGTTTGGATGCAAATGGTTTAACAAAGAAACTGAAGCTAAACCGTTCTAAGCATAAGTGACTGTTCATTATTTTTATTTATTTCAGGGGCCACCGGTGGAGTTTTGGAACCTTTAGGCTGAAAGGACTTGTCACTCCCCTCGCCAGTAATAATTTTTCTATGACCCTCCAAAAACAATTTGAAAAAGAGGCATGACTCTCCCCTGCAATTTATTGATACCTTGTGTGCTAGTTTGCACTTATCAAAGATGTACAGATGCTCTTTGATTTTTCACAACCATAACATAGATGAGTTAACATTTGCTTTCTGATCTCACACATCACACTCCTCTATTATGGTGTGGTGGCCATTTCAGTAGATTTACTCACTAACGTTGTGGAAACACAATAAGCATGGAAATTAAATGCACACTTCCTGCATTACTGCATTACTTAAAATACTAAGTTCCTCCTCTAGTAAACTAGTATTCACATGAAATAAAACAATAATACATTGAGACCATTCAGCAAAGGACACTGGGAAATAACAAATTCAACACTGGTTGCTATGCTATACAATAGTCATTGTATATTTGAGCACATAGGTAAAGCTGCCAAAGCTGAACATTATATTCCAAAACATGTATGTTTATTTTTAAAGCAGATTTTAAATTACATTGTAACAATTTAACAATTTGTCCTTATGAAATCCAATCGCGGCACGGCTGTCTTGGAACACAATAGACAGACGGTGGCGGAATGCCCCGACACTTACATTCAACTAAAATGTAATGGTGAACAATCAGTGTTCGACCTACAGTCTGTTGAGATGGCTCTCCAAACGCAGAAACGAAGCGCAATCACACCATAAAACGTGAAGACACGTTGAGAAAAAAGATCTGTATTTTGCCGTAATCCAATGACACGAAAAAAAAGTAATCCACAGCGATCAGTAGATCCACAAAAAGGGTCAGGGTGTATCCAGCAAGGCCGATACGAGCGTCATATTCACCAGTCAGCTCGTTCAATAGGTGAACGAGGCCTCTCCACTTCGCCGTTTAAACAAAGTGGAATAAACGTATAAAAGTCCAAATCTACACAAAACCCGCAATCAATTAGTAAGCTGACATCACATTTATATGTATGGCATTTAGGAAACCTTTATTGCAAGGTTGGCACAGCAAGATGTCCAGACTAGTGCAACAGTAACTATTGTTTAGTTGTTTTGTGTTATTTAAGATATTTATAAAATATCTAGTCATGCCAGATGTAATTATTCCACTAATTTTTTAAACAATGCAATTACCCGTTCGGCCACCAGTGCTCCCCCTGCCCCCCAGCAAACTCATGGGTCAGACCCATCTGGTAGCGAAAGAGGGCCGAGACTAAGAGCTACATGAAAAAATATGCACCAAACAAGCCACTTTGAAATGTTGCTGTTTTCATGAATACAAAAGTTGGGTGACACCCCCCCAGACTAAAAATTGTTGGGTGACCATCCCCTCAACAAAGAATAAAAAGACATGACCCTCCCCTATATTGGAACGTGTACATTCAAAAGTTGTTTTAGTTTTGTGAGAGAAAACTCAGATTGGACAGATAGTCTAGCTAGCTGTCTCAACTTACCATGCAGAGATCCTAGGAGCAGAGAAAAGCAGAAGGAAACAGACATCGGCGAAAAGATATGCAATTTCCTGCGGCACCGGAGCAATCCTGGAAGTGGAACGTCGAGGATATATAGACTAGGTGAGGAGCTACTGGCAGCTACCGCTGTGGTTAAGGCATGTGTGGCGCGACTGTTCATTCAAAACAACAATGGCGGATGTGATAGACAGATGGTTTATACACCTGCCAGGTATTTTTTTTAAAGAGCCTGCCTTTTTACAAACGACGGCTTCTCAGATGGTTCTGTGTAACAAACCATCTGGCTTGTGAGGTTATAAAAGGTCCCGCATTCAGCAAAATAGGAGAAAATCCAGGCAGAGGGCAGGGTTTCTATAAAACAATTATTTATAAAACAATTCCATCACGATTGTTTTGTGGTTCATATCCTATCATCTACTGGCTTGACCTCTGTGAGTTGATTCTGAAAGCATTAACGAGTGCTCTGAGAACAAAGTGACATGATCAGGGTTCAGTTTACACTGTTTTAAAAGGTTTAATGAGACACACAAAAATAGATACATTTTGTAACAATCGCTCCATTCACTTGGATGATGTGAGAGTAGATAGTAAAGAAAGAGGCACCAGAGGAAATGAGGATTGGTTCAAGGTAGGTTCACGCAGGTACATTTTCAGGAAAGGAAACAGTGTAACAATGTATGATACGTATGTATGATACCAATTACTGTAAAACTGATGAGAGCGACTATGTTCAGAGTTTTCACCAAATGGAATGTAACTTTTTCTTAGCACGGACTCCACCTCACATCACATCATAAGTGATGAGAGGGATTATTTTTGTATTACTGTAGTCTATACATTGTTTAAACAGTCAAGTAAAATACTGCATATTATACCTTTAATACCTTTAACCAGTATTTGACGAGTTGGGGGGCGGTCTGTGAGAGCCATGTGGAGGCAATCCCAAACCAATTTTTTTTCTGAATATCGAGTACAGCCCATTTATTTATAACTTTACAAAATTCAATGAATTAAAATAACATGAAGATAGATAGATAGATAGATAGATAGATAGATAGATAGATAGATAGATAGATAGATAGATAGATAGATAGATAGATAGATAGATAGGGATGGCTAGCTGGGAACCTTTAGTGATATGTTTGCATGTTGTCCTTGTGCATGCATGGGTTTCCCTTCGAAGGTCTGTCTGTTAATTAAATAAAAGATGTTATCACTTCATATTCCTGAGGCAAAGTAAGAGTGTCCATAAGTAATACTACTAATGTATATTTCCCAGCAAAAGTTTCTGTGTACTGCTTCTGTTTTGATACTTTGTGTTGATTTAGATTGCTAACATAACACATTCAACATGGCGTGTATCAAAGAGGAAATGACTAGATGACTATAGTAGAGGCTTCGGTATTATTATATAGCTCTAAAACGTTCCATTACTTAATCTACATTCTGCCGGGAAAAAACGCAGAGGGACTGTATTACTGTATATGAGGTGTGAAGATTAGTACCCAGTCCAAAGGCTTACAGGAAACCTTGCCTCAGCAGTATGGCTAGCAGTGCAATGGAGGAATGAAGTTCTTGTTCGAGGATACTCATTCCAAAACAAACATGGTGGAAGGAATGTTGACGTGACTGGCGGCACAGAGTGGTGAGTCAGGCCATCGGGCATTATCCCATCTAAACACAGACAATGACCAGCTAAATTTTCCCATCCATTTACACACTTCTCATAACCAATACAGAGAGCACATTTACTCTCTCCCCTCACACTGGACAATTTAAGCTTTAAACACAAAACCACACAGAAGCGAGGAAATTACATTAATTAAGTCATGTGCATCAGTTGTCATCTCAACCGAACCTGATGGATAGTTCCTCTTCCATCTGGTAATCTTTGTCCTGTACTTCAAAGGACCAGGCGTAGGATTCCCCGCCAATGGGACTTGGCCCATCACGGCATGAAAATGACCTAATTGTGTGTCACATTATTTGTTTTCCTTACTGTCAGTTGCCCAAGGGTTGGGTATTATTATTTCATTGATCAGTGTGGATCAGTGATCAGTGTGGCATGCTCAGGACCCGGTCTATGAGATCGAGCAAGGGAGAATATCTTGCTTTGTGTGGGTGTAATGAGCATGAGTAGATCAGGAGACTTCTGTGTGTGTTTTCCCTCTGACCGCTTCTGGACCTCTCTGGAACAAGACCCAGTGTGAAGGCCATGATCCGAGACCGGAGTTACGTGATGCCTTGCAGGTGGCAGGAACTAGGGTCAACTGGGAGCTGGCGCCAGCCACCTCTGCACGTGAAGCACTGGCACTGACCCACCAGAAGCCAGTCGTCACTTACATAGATTTAAACAACCAAATCACAAATGTAGATCATCTGAGAAAAGTTTATTTTGATTTTATTCAAAATCAAAAGAAAATCATGATTCTGAAAACAATGTGTTAAATGTTACAATCTTTAACTGTCTGGGGCGGAGAGCTCTAATGGTGGAGCTTAGCAGGATTAGAATACATTTTGTACTGTATTTAGATTAACCCTCTGATGATGTTGGTGTGCTCTGATCAATCAACAAATAAGCAGTATTTTCCAGGTCACATGACTTTTTTTGTATTCAACACAAGTTAATCTACAATAATATCTAAGTTGTATGTATTTTATGATTGTACTTAAAAAAAAAAAAAAAAAGCTGTAAAAAGTAGTTTTAGACTGGGCTGGAATTTGGGAAAAAAACATTACCCATACCGAAACTAATTGGCATGTGAAGATATTCAAATACGGGGGGGTGGGTTTGCGCTGGCCCTGTGAAATGTTACCTGCTGTGACTGAGTAATGTGAAAAGTTTGATCTTTTATCTAATTTACGTAATTTTAAAAATCACATATTAGTTGGCAGTGGAATCATTGGAAAGTGTAAATAATAAGGTTTCTGTCAATATTTTTGCCATGCTTGTATGCAAAAACTTGTGAGGCTATTAATCTCCAGTAGATATCCATGTGTTGTTGCTTTCACACAGAATGCTAATGTATAAACATGCATTTAAAAAAAGGTCACGATCCATGCAGCATGATCAAAGATATCGTCTTTAATTTTACGCATTCTTCTTCATTGTCAAAACCTGCGGCCTGCATTACTCACAATGCAACTCAATTGCCGACAGTTCAGTCAGAGGTTTGGATGTGTTTGCTAACCAGTGGCTGGGTAAAATCCAGTTCCACTTTAAGGTCTTTACACATCAACAACATCTGTAGACCAATGCAATTTTTGTCTCTTAACAGTGTTTAAGAAAATGTGCTTATGCAATTGAAAAAATAATTTATAATTATAGCGTAATGGTAGCTGCAATTTAGCTGAGTCTGGGAGGTTTTTTTAAGCGTATAACCTGATATCTAATGCTGAGTCTCTACCATGATGATGTGAGGGGTTTTGCTGCTCTAGGGATACTCAACCGCCACAGGGAAAATCTTCATTTGTTATTTTCAAAGATGTCACTTTAAAAATGATGAAAGTTTCACTTGACTGTTGACACATTCACACTAACAACATTTCTTTCATACCGTCATGAGCATGCAATAGTTAAAGTCGTAGTGACAGTAAGGAAAAGCCTGGGGCATATGAGATGTTGGTCGGGTAAGGTTTTAAAAAAAAAAAACACACACACACAAGGACAATGAAATATTGTGCAAGGGGGAAAGAGAAGGTAATGATTCATCCTCATCTACCTGCATGTTTACACCAATTTGCTTTGGATTGATTTTGGTTTGCTCAAGATGACATTCCTGACAATCAGGTGAAAATTATATAATACGGAATTCTGATCAACAGGAAATCATGGAAATGCACCCCTTTTAATATAAAGCCTTATGACTAGTCTTGATGAACAGGGGAGCATTGAAAGTTTTTTTTAACTGATTATTTATCAAGATTAAATCAGGAATGAATTGATCCACAAGTTGAAAATTGTGGATATAAACAGGGTTAGACCAAAAGAAATATAAACAGAAGAAAAAATAAAGGAAAAATGAAAAGAAAAAGAAAACAAAGGACAGAAAGAAATGGTTTAAAGAAACAAAGAAAGAGAAAGGTAGATTATACATATTTAAGAAAGTGAGAACAAATCTGCCTCTATTGGCCTCGTACTCGGTATGTCTCTGTGACTTTCGGTGAGGAGAAATGCCTGGCAACTGATTGCCTCCATTTCCAGTTAACCTGCATGTTTTGTCTGTTGTGTACAGCACAGGATCGTCCTAAGACAGAAACTACCTACAGTATCTCTATAACAGAGCCTTTTAAGGTCGCACAGGGGGTAAGAAGCCTTCCCCATCTACAACACTGTGTCACTGTATGACAAGACAGCAAAATAAAAACACAAAACAGCTGTTAAACTGTCAGGGATCACACGAACATGTCGTCATATCATATCATCGACACATCATAGCACACACTTACGCATCTATCAGACATACAGCACAGACACATTACTGTTATACTGCAAAATCAGACGTAGTGGATGACACCACATACCAAAGATGTCAGAGATGATCTTTGTTTATCTAACTCCACTCTCGGATCTGTACTTAACCTGATAGGAATCACTGAAACCTGAAACATTGGAATTGGAAGTACCTTCAGCCCCATTACCAATCCCACATTCTGACATCATACATGACAGGTTCACATTTTTTCAAGCCTATCTTAAAACAATGCCATTATGTATATTAAAAGGGTAATTGGTTGCTGGAACCATTCAAGTGACGGGGGATTAAATCCTGAGTCATTTTGACGTTAAGCTAAATCTCGTACAAGGCTTCAGCAGTCCAGGTTTGACTAATCAAGTACAGTATCTCCCAAAGTTACACTATTTTTAGCTTGAAATTCCCTCTTTTTGCTTCCACAGACAATGTTTCCTTGCTAAGCCATGTCAGAGGGATAGCAACACAAAGGGGGGTTTTGGTATTAAAAACACTAACTTTGGAAGATACACACCTGATTTGTCTAGCTGAGATTGCTGAAGACTAATATTAGCTTCACCTGAATTTTAGAAATAATGTATGCATGGGAAGAGCACTTTGATTTAGTCCCCCATCACTGAAATTAAAAATGCATCAAGAATGGATCTCTTTGTGGACAGTATGAGGCACCAGGCACAATTACAGCAACTAATAACACTTTTAATGTATATATGGGCATGGGAGTACTTGCATTAAGATAGAAGTGAAGAGTTTGCCTTATAGTCATTGTCCTGTTTTACTCAAACAGGCTTTCTGCCTTTACTGTAAGAGCAGAACACAGTTATTACTTAGATGTGGTTCTTGTCTAGTGTTCATATATTACATCACACACACACACACACACACACACACACACACACACACACACACACACACACTGTATGATACCACCCATGTGATTTACAGATAAGAGAACGCAAGCAAATCTATACAACTAATCTGGCATACATTTTTTCTGCTTTCAAAAGAATAAAACCTTTGTTATTTGTTTCATCTTGTTAACCCCTGGGGGACTATCAAGCAATTTGATCCAGGGATCCAAATAGAAGATAAAGATTCTCCTCCACCAGTGTTGTAGTCAAAACCACCTAAACCGAGACCAAGTCATCACCAAGACCAGAGTGTATCGAGACTTACTCACGGGAGCGTGCAAAACTAAGGGGTAGGGGTAAGATAGAGAAATGAGACGCAGCCTAAGACAAGACCAAGACTTTGAGGGGCTGGGACCGAGTCAAGACCAAGACCAGACCAGTGCGAGTCCCACACTGCATGCCATGATAAAATGTGGAAAATGCTAACCATAGGCACTCCCTATGGTTAGGCACTCCCCCCCCTCCACACACACACACACACACACACACACACACACACACACACACACACACACACACACATTTCCAAACAAACATTCATGTCACCAGTGTCACTCATAAGGGACTATTACCTGTTGTCATTCACAGACTTCCAGATTAGTATCGGTGTTGCTCAGTCGCTTTCTCACACATCATTCTAGTGACTAACAGTACGTTACCATTGACTATTCTAGTATCTTAAAAGCGTTCCCATGTTAGTAATAGGGTGTCTCAAGCTCTCATACCTTGACACACCTTGCATATTATCTGTCTCATCTTCTCTACATTCCACAGACAATGTAATACTTTGAACACATTTTTCTAAAAACTACAAACATCATTATCATTGTAATGAGTTATGGTTTAGTAATTGAGTTTGGCACGTGGAAGTGGAACTATAAGTCATAAAACCTAAATGATATCAAAATCTACTACAGATTGATAACATTATCAATTTATAATGACAGCTATGTGATTCACATTTGTAAAAAATTCAGTATATTTATTCCTGGCTAGAAAATCTTTCAGTATTTTTCCATTTCAAAGGAAAAAACACGTTTCTCATTTTACTCTCTCCCAGGCCATTAAGATGAAATGTGTTTGCATTCGTTGGAAAGCTCCATGAATAAGACTTCACAGGGATCCAGGACTTGGCAGAACAGCCGTAGGAAACCCAGAGACTGAGCACATTCAGCAAAGCAATGCTTAATTGGTGTACAGAATCAGCACGTAACTTGTGTGTGTATGTGTGTTACATTTGTGGAAATCTAGCAGCCCGTTCCTTCAAATTCAGACTGGCTATTTAACCTGACAAGACTGCTTAAGTGGAAGCAAATTATTTAACCCTCCTAACCCCAAAACCCGCCGGCTGATTAGAAAAAACATGTTTTGTTTAAAAGATTTCAAAAGAAAACCACTTCCCCGAGAAAGAAGCTGAAAATAAAACAATTGTTCGTCGGATTCTCAAGATTCCGAAGGTCCCTGAATGCGCCTCGGCTGATTCCACCGACATTATGTAAAAAGCTCCAAAGTTAGGCCAAAGAAACACTAAGAGGATAAAAAGCTCACATAGAACATATCCGATTAAAAAAAAATTGTAGAAAATCAACCATTTGCATGATCAAGGAGCTGTAAAATGCATAGAATTCTACAGCTTCTCAGCTACGCGTAGGCAGCCATCTTTGTTTACGTACATGCACAGCCACGTGACGAAGATTCATCCAAACTTAATATAACATACTTAAAGTGTTATGCTCATTTTCAGGTTCATAATTGTGATTTGAGATTGTATCAGAATAGGTTTACATGGTTTAATTTTCAAAAAACACCATATTTTTGTTGTACTGCACATTGCTGCAACGCATATAACGTAGAAAGCCCTGCAGATTTTGAACAGCTCACCCGGAGACTGAAGGCAGGACACATTCAGAAACCGTATCTCACTCAAAACAGCATGGATGTTTTTTTTCTTCAAAGTTTGTATGTGTGTGGAACACCAGAGACACAAAATAACACCCCAAATCCCAGAAAAAGGGATTTTTTTCATAATTTGGGCACTTTAAAGGGATGGTTCGGAGTAATTTCACCCTAGGGTTCTTTGCACCATGACCTTGAGCCAAACAGCCCCCCAGAAGCTTTTTTCCCTTGGTCTAACATTGGTCAAATTAGCGCAATCAGGAATCATCATCATCATGGAACCACAGGTGTATCTTGTAAATTACCCCACTAATAATGCTCTGAATGGTACCAAACTTCTACAGTAGTACAAATAGGTTCTGTAGGCTACTCATAAAATGAGGACTTGGAAAGTTTGTAAGTATACCAGGAGTTTATTTAAATAACACTTGCCTGATGGCTTCTACTCTCTGCTGCTACCGCTACCGCTGCGTCGACGCATATGTTTATGCCATTATAACTTTGTTATACTGCTCAAAAGATATTTAGGAATTATTCATACTTCTGGCCATGGTTGTGCAAAACTTGTAGATAGAAAAATGAGCTCACAGTGAGTAATAATGTGACAGGAGCAAATGGTTTGTGATTCAGAGGGTTAAACAAACGTGTGTGGTGGAAGAAGTTTGAGATCCTTAAGTAAAAGTAGAAATACTACACCATACTGTGAAAATACACCTCTACAAGTAACAGTTCTGCATTCAAAACCATACTTAAGGTTGCATTTCTTCAGCCTGATTTCTTGCTTATCAGTGTTTATCATCATTAATAGAGAATTTGTGAGATATTAGGGGAAAAAAAGACCGTTACAGAGGAAAGTTATCATAATGATGATGTAATTTACAATCATAATCCTCTATTTAGACATGATTGCGGTTTCTAAGAACAGAAAGTCAGTAGCATTTCTTTATCCTCTCATTGTGGCAATACAGAGACTGTCCTCCCAAGCTGAATGACATTTCAGCAAGTGGATGTCAGAACAAAACTTGCTGTCAAAGTTTCCATGTGTAATCTTTGTACTGTGTTGTCACAACATGTTGGGGGACAGGTGACAAGGAACTCAAAGCATGTCATTAGCACATAAATGTACTTCCTTGAGTTGCCTTGGATTGTAACAGAAGGATGTGCCCATGTGGTCATTCATGCATTTGAATGGGTCACACACTGGGGTTAACAAACAGAAGCCTATCATTATGACAAGGTCAGGCATGTCCTAAGATTAGACTAACAAGAAACTAACATAAGGTTTGTCCATCTCCAAATACTTTGACTCAGCCCCAAGCTCATTACTTCCTACTGAAGACATACATCTTAAAAACAAACTCACGTATATATTGTTACATTAAAAATAGGCAAAATTATTTCCTAAAACAGCTGGGCACTGTGGTTTTTAGCAAACGTTGCTCAAACAGATAGATAGATAAATAGATAGATAGATAGATAGATAGATAGATAGATAGATAGATAGATAGATAGATAGATAGATAGATAGATAGATAGATAGATTTTTATACTGCGCTGAATGTGGCAACACACAAAAATAACCACTAACAGTATAATATTTAAAAGACAGAAAATCCATAATTTCTCTTAGTTCTTCTGACATGTTGGTGTCATTTTTGAATAGTGTTATTTAAGTTATGTGTGTATATTTAGACAACACCTACAGTGATTTCGAAAGGAGTTCCTAATGATTTAGTCGATGACATAATGTTGAAGAAAACATATAGGAAACCCCCAGCAGCTGTTTGTATGCGTATGTGGAGGAGTCATCGTAGGAGACTGCATGTAAACACATTAGTCTGAAGAGGGAATGAAGGCGGAAGCAGAAGGGAAGTGGTGGGCAGTGAAGCATACAGTGACGAAATATACCTGAGAAAGGACAACTGGCTTCAGTCCAGAATATGGCAAAGTTCAATCAAAAACCATACACTAAAGATATACCAGTTTCATCTGGCATCAGGGCTCCTAGACTTGTTTAAAAATTGCAGTCAGAGACGTGTGAACTACTGACACAGCTTGCTGACAGATATCCTGTCAGTGAACTTGTGGCTGGTTTGATCTGGTCTAACCCAGTCTAAGGTGGTTACTATATTTCAGAAATACAGAAGTACTCATCATGTCTAATGATCCAATGGGACATGAAACCACAAAACCACATTCTGTATTTATTTATTTATTGTAACTTAGCATTTGATTTTTTGATTCAGTACACAATAAACTTGTATTTTTTATGTATAACCTCTACTTAATTCCCATGCTTCATATTGTATGTACAAGATGCTCATCTTTATATATATGTATATATACATAATTAAAGAATTGCTTCAGAAAACTTTATTTCAGCAATAGTTCCTTTTCAACTTTATCTGTATCATACTACTCTGATAGTATTACCAGAAAGCAGAAGCAGAATGGATGTTAGGGGAAAATGAAAATTGCAAATTTAAAGTAAAAAGCTATTTTTGACATACAAGCTATTTTTGAGTACAAAAATAATAAAAAATAAAAAAAACATTTTCCACAAAAGGTTAATTTTACCTGGAATTTGTGATTAATTTAAAACTTTGATAACTGATTCTTTTTGTCTTTTAAATCATCTCTTGACAGCTCTGTAAAAAAACACAACATAACGCATTCATACTCATTCATACTTTCATTTTACCGCTTATCAGTTTTTATCTTTTCAGGAACTTGGAGTTGATTTTATCTGTTCCATTGTTTTACCTTCATGTTCCATGTAAACAGATTTTGTTCCAGTTTCCAGCGGGATTAATGAAAATAGAAATAAAATCAAAATCCCTGCATGATGCAGAGAAAATGAATGACTATTGTAGTCCTCCCATTATCACCTCAGAACTGTTGCCTTCTGCTCACTGACTGACTGTGATTGGGGCTTTTCTTGTGGTGTGCTCTGTGTTCCTGCAGCTCCTCCCAGTGGCAGTTTAGATTAGGCTACATGTATAACACACTACAGTACAAGTGTGCGTCACTTTTTCCCTCTGAACTTGAAACACTCAAGAGGGGCCTCTCCAGTTGAAAGCAGAAGCATCAACATTACTGTGGGATTACTAATATTTATGAATGGGTTGTGATAGTAGCAAACGTTGCTGATAGAGGAAGTGGATGACTCTTTCCTCCTCGTCACTCACTCCCTCCCTCTCTTACACACTACTCGCTGAACCAGCTTCAGTGTTGCACAATAGACACACACACACACACACACACACACACACACACACACACACACACACACACACACACAAAATGCATATAGAATGAATAGGGGTCTTTTTTGGAGATAATTAACCACTAAACACCTTTTTCTCTTAAATAATGACACCCATATCTCATTCAAAATTATTATTTTGTAGTCAGTGTAAGTTAATAGAATAAATAAAACAAATGAATTATCCTCCTTATCAATTGATTGTTTGGTCAATAAAATGGTGAATAATGTCCATCACACGTTTCCAGAGCACAGAGTAATATCTTTAAATTGCTTGTTTTGTCATACAAACTGTACCCAAAGGTATTTAGTTTTACCATTATTATGAGACAAAGAAAATCAGCAAAAGTTCATATATGAAAAGTTGGAACCAGTTGGCATTTGTGCTTGCCGAATTAACCCAAGCAATTGTGTGATTGTCAAACATTACTGGCAATTGACTAATTGATCAATCAACAAATCATTTGAGCGCTATATCCACCAAAAATAAACATCTCTTTTATGACAAGAGTTATCTTTCAAGTCAAACCAAGTAATATGTAGTGTTATTACGGTATTTTAGATTTGCTACTTCTTTTTTTACAGTAACTGTCTATAAAGTTTAGGTGGATAAACATACTGAAGAAAACTGCAACGCTAAAAGACTGCAAATACACAGAGCTAAATAATTCAATACTTTAGGAATGGATATTGTTGTTCAAACCGAAAGAGCTTTTTGTGGAAATTGTTTATTTCTTTTTCTTTTTTGTTCTTTGCTCCCTTTTCTCACATTAACAGTCTTCTAGTACAGGGGTCTTCAACAGGGGTCTTCAAAGTTTTTAAAGCCAAGGACCCCTTAACTGAGAGAGAGACGGAGCAGGGTCCCCCTACTGCATATATTGTATAAAATTAAGTTGCATGTTAAACTGGGCCTACAATAACTTGTAGGACGGCCTAAAGCCTGTACATACCTTTTTTGGCCATAGAATACTAAGCTATTACAATAATAATTGTTAACATGATTTTATAAATCATGTTTTAATGTTAAACAAACATGTGATGAGTGAATTCTTAGGATGAATTGTATCTTTGGATGGCTATCTTTGTTATGGATTTGGTGTGTTTTCTCTTATTTTGGTAATCTGTTTTTTCTGTTTTGTCTTTTTGCTCTGTTTCCTGTTTTATTTTTACGGTCTGGTTTTCTGTCTTGTCTTGTCTTACTTTACTTCCTGTGTTTTCCCTCCTTTGTGATTGCCCTATGTGTTTCACCTGTTTCCCAGCCTTGTGTCACCTGTCTTGTGTTTCCTCGTTACCCTGTGTATTTAGTCTTTGTCTGCCCCCTGTCCGGTGTCAGGTCATTGTATTGTTTTTCTGTTTTGGAGTGGCTGTTTGTGAGTTACCCATTTCGTCTCTGTGTTTTTGGTCCTGTTTATTCCTGGTTTTACTTTCATGTATTTTGGATTTTCCATTAGCTGCTGTTTTGCTGGACACCTTTTGTTTGTATTTTATTCATTCATTAAATACTCAAGCTCTATTCTGCCTGCTGCCTCTGCTTTTGGGTCTGCCAAACTCCAGGACCTAACAACCTTACCTATAGGCCAGTTAGCCTATCATCAGTGTATTCTTTTCACAAACAGGCTGATTTATAATTGCTAATAATATGTTGGGTTCATGTTAAGACATTTTTATCATAAAAACAGTGTGTTTATTGATTTTGACTATACCTCATGCTCAAGCAGTTTCTGATTGGTCTTGCTAAAAAAATGGGGATGGAAATGTAAAAGACTTGAAATATAAATAACAATAATCACCTATCAGATCAGACCTGAAACCGCATAAACCTTATTATAAAAGCTTTCATCTAACATGCATTTAAGACTTCAAGTATCGCCACAATTAAATCTGCACATATGACTTATGACTTATTTTTGAGAGCGGTTTTTATCTAACTTGAGTGATAAATTGACTGGAAATGTAATGTATTTATTTGTATGTATTTAATAATTATAGATTGAAGAGGTTTCCCTTTGAGCACAGAAAAGGCTTCACAATCAAAATATGAATTCATTTTATGTGAAAGGACATCTGTTCAAGGTCTGCTATTTTGCCCTGACTTTGTTTGCAGGACATTCGTGCCATTTCACACGCAGTGAGAGCATTTAGGAAAGAAAAACATTTACCCACAATGAATCACTGAAGAAACAAAGGTTATTTTCTAATTTTCTCCGTAAGCTCAGACGAGTGTCTGTGCATTTCCAGTACCCACATCAGAAACTGAGACAGACACACCCACGCATAACATCCTTTTCTTTATGAAAACATATGGGTGTACCATGCCATTGATTCATTCTCATCTTCATTGCATTGTTTCAGTTTGTCCATTTTAAACCTGTCCTTAATCTAGCTACACATCCTCACACTTTCCATCTTTTTTCTACAGAAATAACATGCACTCAGTGCTTTTGGCATTCACTGTACATTTACAGTAAGTAAAGGCAGTAGAAAGTAAAGTATGTAAGTGCTGGGTTCATCCACTTCATCACAGTGTTTTCACTTACCTCTAGTGGTAACTAGCCATGCAGGTAGTTTTGTTGTTTAACTTGTCCAGGTTTTGAGATACCTGTGTCTGAGATTTCTCCCACCACCACAGCACAATAGAGGTGAATGGAATTACAATTGTGGTGCTCAAAACTTTGAAAAATAGCATTACATTTTCAAAATCTTCTCTGCCAATGCCAAACAGCTTATTCTGCCATTGACTCGTTTGGTGGATTGGATGATTCTGCCCACGGCAGTTGGATCGTAGGGTCAAAGTGTGGAGAAGACGCGGAGAACGCTATGCTGGTTGCTGCACCGATAGAGTAACACCTTTTGGTGGAGGCAGTGTGATGGTGTGGGGCGGCATCTCCCTCACTGGAAAAACAAGGCTTGTCATCATTGGAGGCAATCTCAATGCGGAGAGATATAGAGATGAGAATCTGCAACCAGTGGCAATCGCATATCTCCACAGTCTGGGACCGAACTCTATCCTCCAAGATGACAACGCTCGCCCCCTCAGGGCGGGGTTTATCAGAGACTACCTCCAGAATATGGGAGTGGAGAGGATGGAATGGCCTGCCAGCAGTCCTGACCTCAACCCCATTGAACACTTGTGGGATCAGCTTGGGTGTGCTGTTCATGCCAGAGTGACCAACATGACCACATTGGCTGACTTGCAACAAATGCTGGTTGAAGAATGGGATGCCATCCCACAGCAGTGTGTGACCAGGCTGGTGACCAGCATGAGGAGGAGGTGCCAGGCTGTTGTGGCTGTGTATGGTTCGTCCACACGCTACTGAGGCTCCTGTTTGTGAAATGAATACATTGTTAAATTGCCAATATGTCTTGTTTCTTCAAACTTCAATCATCCAATCCACCAAACACCTAACGAGTCAATGGCAGAATAAGCTGTTTGGCAGAGAAGATTTGGCAAATTGTTCATGGGTGCAACCCACATACTCAGCACTGCTGCTCATCCCACAAATGCATGTTCCTTACAAATGGGGCACCATTTGAAAGGGAATTAAACAGGCTTTCCAACTGTATAAGATTTATTGCCAAAAAGCATTGTTACCACAGAGAAATAATCTACCAAACACAAATCCTTACTTTTTGTGCTAAGTGCATACTGTGTGTGTGTGTGTGTGTGTGTGTGTGTGTGTGTGTGTGTGTATATATATATATATATATATATATATATATAGGGAGGGAAAGAGGCACTAGTAGAATTTAAGTGGTTAACTGTATTTAGCCAGTAAAATTAGTGTACCAAAGTAGTGATGTGAGGAATGTAGAGAAAAGAATTTGTGGAGACAAAGAACACCTGTCTGCACCTGGCTGCAGGAAGTGGACGTGGTTTGGGGAACATTTGGGAGAAGACAAGATGTCCTGCCCTTCTGCAAAGAGTGTATTGGTCTTCAATTAATGTCATGTTTGTTGCTCTGTAATTCGCAGTCAGATGGGAAAGACAAGCCTCTGGAGTGGGAGTTAGGAGGTATCACCTGACTGTCATTTCAAACCGCAGGTGTTGCAGTGAGAGGTGGTGTGAATTCCCCCTCATCGCCAGTTTATAATGTCTGCCTCATTGAACTGGAAGTGAAAATTCCTGAGTCAGAGCAGCAGAAATGTGTTTGCTGTGGGTCACAAATAAAGCATGGCTGGACTTTTAGACCGTCTCTCAAAACACTGTAATAGCCTACTGCTGTCATAACTTTGGAAGACTCACAAGGCTGATTAAAATCAGAAGTCAGAACGAAAACCACATCTAGGTCTGAGCCTGGCCAGCCTGAGGAAAATTTCTGTACATTTTTTCCTTTTTTACAGACCAGAAGACTAGGCACAAACTCATCAGGCACGTCTGTCATTGATTCTGGAAAGGTGTGGTGTGTGTGTGTGAGTGTTAGAGAGAGGGGTCAAGAGAAGGGCAGCTATGGGTAGATGTTTAATAGTTGGACTTAAAAGGAATTGTAAAGGGATTATATTTTTTTTTGTCAGGAGTAAGTGAGTAGGCTATTCAAGAAGTTTATTGTTATAAGAAATGACAGTGGTTTCCTCTTTTGGTTTTAGCATTCTTCACTCTGTCAGTTGCAATCAACCCATGACAGGTTTAAAAAGAAAGAACCTTTTAGAAATACATCTTTGTTAATCCGAATGAATTATCTGACGTAGAGTGACATTACTTTAAGAGCCAAATGACATTGCGCTCGGCCACACATGGCGGGCGCCTCATAAGATTAGTTTGGACCGGCCACCTGTGATTTCCTACAGAGTCAATAATTAACAGCCTCAGGGAAAGCTATTACCTAATTTAGCTGCTCCCAACACCCTCACCTCCTTTATGGTATGCACACATGACTGAGTCACCTGAAGAATATGAGACAAAAAGGACTTGCCTATTGTACCTGCAGTATAGCACTTGAGACAGACTAAAGATGTATTACAACATAGTTTCTCATGCATGAACACAGCAGCTCTGAAAATGTACATTATGTGACCCAAAGCTTAGAAAACCATAGCATTTTCAAGCCTCAGCATGGATATATGGGAAGCAGTGACTGGTAGTAATTCCAGGCTTTTTGAAATGGTGTAACTCTATACCGCTTAGTTCGACATACAAAGACGTCATGGAGCGTATGGTACATTTAAGAAGATCTGTCCTAAGTACTTGTAAGCAAAGTTGACGCACATTTATTCACACACACTTCATTCACTGTAAGTTTCTCCTGGTATTGTATATCTTTTTACTAGTTTTCCCAACTGCCAATCTCTCTTTTAAGATACTGAGCTATTCAGATCGGATACAATGTTTTTTTGAGTTTATTGTCTCTGTACTCGGAGGAGGGGGGGGACCTGCTGGTAAGTCATAAAGAAATAGGGAATAAGAAGGTATGAGTTCAACATTTCTTTTCTTTCATTTTACATACTTACATACTACATTTGGTCAGTCTAAATTGCCTGTATCATCAAGGAGATCATAGTGAACTAAATACTCTTTCTTTCTCTTTCTTTTTTTATTGAAGTGGTTAACAAAGTAAAATATTACACTTCCTGTTTTAAGACATAGAAAATATTCTAATAACTAACTATTCTAATCCTAATAACGGCAAAAAATATTCTAAATAAAAAAAAGGTTTTAAAAAAAACATCATGAAAACAAAAAAGGTGCAATTTCTTATACTGTATCCACTGCAGAATACAGAATAAATAGTAAATTGTATATTTAAATCACAAAACAAATAGGTTAAGTGATTAACTTAATATAATACGTCAAAGTGGTTAAATGAGTTGATATGGTATTTAGTCAGCCTACACGTGGGGATGCAAGAAGATACTGAAATCCTTGTGTTTACAAGCTGTGGTGTATTGAAAATCTACTTTAATGTGATATGAATTTAATAGGATTAAACCTATAGGAGTAAATCTGTTTAGTTAGATGTATACTTTACAAGTAGCTATGCCTTTGGTGTTAAGATGTTATAGTCTGAAGTGGATAAGTTGGTATGTCAGCCAGTCAGTGTCTGGTATTTTAACTGTAAACCCTGTAAGGTCCATGTGTGAAAGTTAAAAAAGTTTTATGAAACTCTTTCTACAAAGGCATAATTATTCATAGGCCTAAATCACAAAGGCACAAGGCTGACCTTTAGCTTTTAAAAGAGGTGTAAGTCCGAAAGCTGATCTACTTTCACTCTCTTGTTCAGCCAAGTGATCCAATGATCATGTAACAAAGCGACTCTGACTGGGGCACAGACACACAATCTTCTGTAACCATAGAGACACTGAAATGCATTTCCCATGCAAGGCTTCCTTTAAGAAATGTTTCTTCTTGGAGAGATTGCTCTAGGCCATACTGTTGTTGCAACAGTGTGTGACTTGTGGCTAACAAAAACATCAGTTCTTTGAACATATTATTACGTGAGTTCAGTTAGATACTTAGCCAAGCTAATATTGGACTCTAAGCAGTTGCTGAAAGACATTTTTAGAACAGAAGGTGTTAAATAATCCGTTAAATTTCATTTTAAGCAACATGTGCATACTGACAGACTGACACTAATAAACCCTACCTGACATGCTCTGTGTACCTGAATTAAAAAAAGTCTAGTAATCCTTTAAGCCAATAAATACAGGACGCCGCAACAGACATGAAGCACAGAAGTCAAACACGGTTGTATGAGCTAACGTGTGGGAGAGCATGTACCGTTCCTATTTGCACTGCTGTCATTCAGCACTCAGCAAAAGGAAAGTTTCAATGGGGCATGTAGGGAAAGACAAAGAATTTTTATAGACTAAACTACCCAACTTGACAACATTAAAATGCTGCTTACATGTCAACGAATTAGTGATAATACTCCAAACATTTATGATATATTACACTCTAAAGGGGCTATTTTGCATTGTGAGTAATTTTAGCTTTAATACTCCAACACATTCTGCTGATAATACTAATAATTTCACATCGTGGTATTACTTTTTTTACGTAGGCATAAGTAAAACATCTCAATCAAATCAATTAATCAATCAATCAATCAATCAAAGAATTACAACTTTTTTATATAAACTGGGCTTAAAAAAAACAACTTAATTATTTCATAACTTAAAGAACAATACTGTAAGTGCCTCACACATTTAATTTAATAGTTACATTTATTCTAGTGCAATTTACCATGTTATGTGCTATGCTCTTGATATGTTTAGTATTTCTAACTTATTCACAACCAACATGATGCACAGATGCTCCTATTTTCTGTTATGTGATAATAAAAAAAAAAGAAAATCTTCTCCTAACTTTAAAGCTATACTTGTAAGAAGTATGGAACAAACACAGTTTAAGAAGGGTGAAGAGACTGCAGTGGGATTACTGTGTTGAAAATAATCAAGAAGCACATGATAACACATCACGAGGCTGGCAGCTATGCCTGGAAGAACTTCCAGACAGCTCAGACAGGGTCATATAGTACCCTTATTTGAATTAACTCTTAATGTGCTGTTTATTATAGTGAAATGCAACACAAGAGCTCTTGTCTGCTCCTGAATAGAGTAGTACACAAGATTATTGGCTAGTGATTTAGATTATCCTCATAAAAAAGAAATGAAAGTTTTGATGTTTTCTCTCTCTCTCTCTCTCTCTCTCTCTCTCTCTCTCTCTCTCTCTCTCTCTCTCTCTCTCTCTCTCTCTCTCTCTCTTCATTGTGTGTAGTCGGGCCTTTATCAAGTAGAGGCTTCTAATTCCTGAAGTGAAATCCTCTTAGGATCTATGCTCTATTTCTGTCTATGTTCTGGTCTTTTAAAATCTCCATTAGACCAATTTCATTGGCTACAAGTGACACACGCATACACACAAAAACACACACCATCCAGCAACAGATAGCTCAGTGAAGTGATCGAGTGTAGACCAGTGCAAGGTTAGCTATTGACACAAAGGGAGGACTTCACTGTGACTGTGGGAGGTAAGAAAAACTCTATTGACATCTCTTAGTTTTGGAAGCTAATAGATTGGACTCAGCTTAAACTTGTGTTTGTAATGTGTAGAAATGGTTTAGTTTTGAATGGATGTAATAGGAGGTAAGTTATTCTTGTTATCCCTATTATGTATTTATGTTTTTACATAGCCTACATTTATTTGGGGACCATCATGAGTTATTTATGTTTTCATGTACACTATTTTACCCTTTTAGGTATCATATATAGAGGTTTTACCAATTTTTTTGTTTTTTTTTGTTTTAAAGTAAAGGCTTCTGCACAGAATAAGAACAAAAGATTCTTTCTTTCTTTCTTTCTTTCTGGTACTGAATTTAGTCATGGGTCTGTGTCTAATTGAAAGTCAGCTGTTTACACTAGTTTATTGTCTATCGCTTGCTCACACATACAGAGTTGAAACACTTATGTGATTTCATTTGCTCATCCTGGAACTAATTATGGCAAATCTCGACTTGATTACACTGGATTTGGGGGTTAGAAAGGTAGCCGCAAAGATCATCAGACCAGATCAGCACTGTGACTGCAAGCAGGAAGGAAGACACTAATTGAAACACTGAATAGGCTGTTTTATCCAATAAGATATTGGCTCTGCCTACGTCACACACATCAACTGGTCTAAACACTGACCCCATTACAAAGCAGTGTGAAACCCAGAGTGTATAGAAAAGTGACTAAATAATTACATTTAAATGCATTGTACATTTTCTATATATAAATGCTAAACAATCACATGAAATCACACATCAAAGTAAAGAACATGAAATCATATATTCATTAATTTATTTTGGTTATCCTAAATAAATGCATCTATTGTGTTATGTACCCACATATATTGTTGATTGTTTAGTAGCCAACCCCTAAGGGCTAACAACAAGCAGTAGAGGGATCTATTGCAGATCAGTAATCCTCTTAGACAGCATTAATTTAATTAAATATCATGGGACTCACTTGGTATAGTCTACAGTAGCTCTGTCACAGTGCAAAGATTTTAAATCTGTAGCGATAAATTTACTTTATTGAGAACAATGAGAACATTCAAATATTGAAAGCCTCCATAATGCCCACATCATTTGAATTACATCCTTTAACTCAGTCTGATTTTCAAGTTTTTATCTTACAGGTAGCAAACAAGAAAAATGTCTGACAAAATGATTGATTTGGAAGAGACTGCAACCCAAACAGGTGAGTAGAAGCAATGTTTCCAAACATGATACAGGAACTGAACATGTTTACAACTTGATGACCAGTTTTTGTGTTTGTGCTATCGGCAGTGGGTCTGGTCGATCTACTATATCATTGCAAACATACTGTACATCTCAGTTATTAGTCATTAAGAAGCCTTCTATAGAAATTACCTTACAAACAGTAAAGCAAAAGCACTGATTACAGAGCAATCAGCTGTAAACGCATAACAGGAAGACCAAAGCAAAATACAGTGGAGTACAGATCTTTAGAGCTTTGGCAGTTTACCTGGCACTCTAATCTTCTTTTTGTTTAGCACCAGTGGTGCAATGACTTCACTTCCTAGAGGGTTGAGATGAAGCTTTAATCCCTAAAGTAAAACAGGGCACAATACTTACCACTGACTCATAGCTGCACACTATCATTTTACAAATAATAATAAGTCATTAGCTTGAAATCCCACATATCATTGATTATTTGTACCTCCAGAGTAAAGTTTGAGAATGCTGCTTTTTTTAAACCACAATCAAGTTACTCTTACATATAGGATTGAATTGTGTCTGCAAACAAAAATGTCTTCCTTCTTTCTTGTCTATCAGCATTGCAGTCTTACTAAATAGTTTTAGATATACACTTATAATAATAATAACAATGATAATACAAAGTGTATTTATATAGCACTTTTGAAAATAGAGTTACAAAGCTAAATAAATAAAGACTTTAAAATTATAACAGAATAAACATTTGAATTAACAATGAGCGTACAAAAAATAAAACCAAACAGGATTAAAACATAGTTGCAATTTAAGACCAGGCTTTCAGATAAAAGTGAGTTTTAAGCATGGATTTAAAAGAAGCTACAGAGTTGGCTAGCCTGAAATACACTCATCATCACTACCCTTTAATAACTAAGTACAAAATGCTGTTTGCCTTCTCCATAGGTCCAAAAGGAGTTATCAATGACTGGAGGAGGTTTAAGCTGGAAAGTATGGATCAGGAAAACTTGCCACCTGCAAAAAAGGAACTGCTGAGACAAATGTCATCCCCGAGCAAGCCAAAAGATGACACCAGATCAAACCTTAACCGCAAGGTACAACAAAACAGAACACATCATTAGGAATTGCAAATCATGCAATTCCATAGCCAATATAAATTCTAACTATTGTTTGATATAATTTTTGCAGATGAGTGTCCAAGAGTATGAGCTGCTTAAGGAGGAGGATGAGGGATGTCTAAAGAAATACAGAAAGCGGTGCATGCAGGAGATGCATGATAAACTCAGCTTTGGGCCCAGGTTTGAAGGTGTGCATGACCTGGACAGTGGAGAGGCCTTCCTAGAAGTCATCGAGAAGGAACATTACAGCACAGTGGTGGTTGTCCATATCTACAAGGTTGGGGTCAAAGGTTGTGAGGAACTCAACAACTGCTTTGACTGCCTGGCCACTGAGTACCCCACTGTAAAGTTCTGCAGGATTGATGCTGTCGCATCCGGTGCTTCCGAGCGGTTCTCAGATGAGGTTTTGCCTACGCTGCTGGTGTACAAGGCTGGAGAACTACTAGGAAACTTCCTGGCCTGCACGCAGCACCTAAATGAGGAGTTCTTTGCCACTGATGTGGAGGCCTTCCTCAACAGCTATGGCCTGCTGCCAGAGAAAGAGCTGGCCAGTATGGAAGATGAAGAGGAAAACGATGTAGAGTAAACAAAGAGTTTGCCTGCTGAGGAAGGAAGAAAGCTGTCTCGGACGGCTGGATAGAGAGCAATGAAAGACAATTTATGACATCAGACAAGTTCTTCTTTTGTAAAGAATAGTTCTATAAAAAAAACTATAACATCTCCACTAGTTCACTAGTGTTTGAGGATTGATCTCTAAAGGATACATTTTACATCCAGTTGTAAAGAAACCCTGATGTCCCACATATATATGGGTGCTCTCAAATATGAGTGTACAGTAAGGTGAGAAGATAGAGCGATTCTTTTTGAAAATATATCACAAATTCCCTCTCCACCACCCAAAGAAAAGCCAAACCAGCTATCTGTAATTTAACATAATTACAATATTCTTTTTTTTGTAACAATAGACAATATTACATGCTCATGTACTTGTAAAAAATATGAATTCAAATACTTTTTTGTAGCATTAGTTTGGGTTGATCTGTACAAAAGTTATTTATGAAGACAGTGTTTGTACAGAGTGAAATCCTCTAATGTCATACAATATTTAAACACATGTATACTGTGTAGGTCTCTGTTGTGTTTTTGCCATGATTTAAAAAAAAATAAAAAATAAATACTTTAACGGGCTAACTAGGACAGGGACTAAGAAGAGGCAAAAGCATTCTGGATGTGGAAACATTTTTGTGTAAACTTGTCTTCCATCTGTCCAGTACAACATACGCTTGCTTCTTAAGCCAATGTGGTGGGTGGTGCATATTGTGTCTGGAAAAAAACATGAGCCTCTGGTATTTTTCCATCATCAGTGAAACATCATCAGTGAGGAGTTCATCCACGTCTGTGTATTTCCTATTGTGAAAGTGGGAGAAAGTCACAGAAATATACAAAAAAGAAATCACAGTCTTTTTTTTGTCAACAGTCAATATCATCCTCATCATATTTGATTTTGTTAAGGATTTGTTAACTGCGTATTGGAATATGTTGAAACATAGCCTAGTATACATGTTGTTAAGAATAGAAAATAATAATAATAATAAAATTACATAAAATAGTAAAGTTTTGCATTGCATTTTATTGATTTATGATAGACGGTCTGTTGATTAAACAAACGAGATACAACGTGTTCACTACAGAGCTTTAAAGGTGCTGATAGGTGGAATTCTTTTACCTTTGGACAGCGCCAGGCTAGCTGTTCCCCACTGTTTCAAGTCTTTGTGCTAAGCTATGCTAACCAGCTGCTGGCTGTACATTCAGTGTACAAATAGGAGAGTGGTATAAATTTTCACATCTAACTCTTGGCAACAAAATAAATAGGCCCCGTGAGGCAAATTTGTGTACAATCAGTGTATTCAAAATCAAAAGCACCATCAGAAGAAACCTGCAAAATGCACGCATGCATGCAAGGTTACATACCACTGCAGAAGATGTCTCTCTAATCTCATGTTGAAGCAGGCTGTCACATGTTAAATAATCTCATCTGTTAGTCTTGCAGCATAGACTTGACTCCACTGTGACCCCAATGAGCTGCAGGCATGCCAAAACCACAAAATAAAAGCCAATTAAGATTTTTAAGTAAAGACTTGCAATATTAACCCACAGTCTTGATATGTCGTGAATCAAATTAACTTGCCTCATACTGTATATTTGTACTGAAAATGCCACACACACATCCATTGCTACTGTAGGACACAGAGGTTTGTTAGGAAGGTAGACCATATTATTATAGAAGGTATGTGTAAATTTCTATATTATCAATACCGAGCCAGTTAAACTTGATGATAACAATGATGATCTCTTCACTTGCCAGGCAGTCAAAACAATATAATTGTTTATTTTCGGTTTCCTTTTCTATTGAAAACTGAATTAACAGTGAATACAATGATGCAGTCTCCCTTTTACCATGCAACATAGTCATAATATCAGCAGCAAGTAATGCTTCATCAAAGAGTGTTATTTGAAGCGTAGTGCAGAGATTTATGCTGAGGTAATCAGGCTAATCCTTTTACAGGATTAAGGTGGTAGCTTTGCTAGTAGGCCTAGCAGTATACTGACTGCATTCACACCTGTTTAGGTCCAAAGACAAAAAAAAGGGTTATAGTCATCTCAATCCCACTGTTAAATTGAATAATATAAGGTTACACAGAGTATGCCATCTTTATACCTTTGCAAAGCACTTCAAAGCATGATCTTAGTTGTCTACTTTTATGTGGTTTTATGTAAATTCCAATAATCTCTGACATGTTGCCTGCAAGTAACTCTTGATTTCTAATTACTCAAAATGTAAGAGCTAGTGAACTATGACACGCTAACACATATTTCTCTGAGGATATACATGTGTCTGTGTTTTCACAGTACCGCATCTGGCACTACTAGAATAGCCTCTAGCTGGAAACACCTAATTTTCTCACAGTAGCGTGTCTAAGATTTATCAAAACCTTTTGGATACCACCCACAGGAGCTTTCTGAGGAGTGAGAGGTTTCCCTGAATTGCCCAAACATGTCAGCCAGACTGGCTGCTGCTGACCTAGACTACAGCACTGTATGCAAGAGTGGCAGCCAACTAGCCAAACACTCCCATTCTGACTCTTCAAACAGTGCATATGTGCCACCACTGGCCCACAACGTTCACCTCAACTAAAGGAGCTTCTACAGTACCCAGGAATATGCCTCCAAGCTTCGGCCACACTTAACAGAAATGTACAGTACTGTAAGGGCTGCATTCTTCCAACAGGAATGAGGATTCAGTGAGTGCAACACGAGCCACAAGGGTCCAGGCAAGGGTTGAGAGAAGGTTCACTTTAATACAAGATGACTCATCTGAAAACTCAGAATAAACAATAAATCATTAAGAAGTGAGAAGGTGTATTTTTGCCTCAATATTCTGTAGAACATATAGGCTACATAAGCATAGGCATCTTTTAGCAGGTTTACTGAGTTATCTGGATAACGATGAGCAAAATTTAGAACAGCTTTTGTGTGTTTCAGGTTTTATGCAGCAAAGTTACCCAGTGACCTCAGTGAACTTGCTTCTTGGAAAAGGCCACAGAAACGAATGTTTACCTCACTGTTTAACCCTGCAAAGACCATCTGATCCCACCCCCATTTCTGACGTTTTGATTCCCTCTTTGTTTATGCTGCTTCGCTTATTGGAGAACTTTTTAGATTTTTGGGTTTGGACTCTTGGAAAGCCCAGCTGCCATGCTCTAGTTCACCCACATAAAAAACAATTTCATTGAGGTGATGTCATGACACGGCAGTGGAGACCTGGTTTGAGGCGCGCATGGCCCCTGTGCACAAATATGGACAACGGATGTGGGTGAGATAACATAACCACAAACTGTGCTCACTGGCTGTCATCATAAATGTAAACCTCTTTCAAGTTACTTTGTTTAGATATTTGTAAGTTCATCTGTCATGATTGTGATGTTCTGTTTCCTGTTTTATTTTGAAGTCTGTCTTGTCTCCCTTGTCCTATCTAGTTTACTTCCTGTCTTTTGTTTTCCCTCCTGTTTGATTGTTCTGCCCTGATTTGTTTCACCTGTTGTGTCACCTGTTTCTTGTTAGTCCTTGTTAACCTGTGTATTTAGTATCTGTGTTGTCTTTGTCTTTTGTGGGAGTATTACGTTTCTGTTGCTGTGTGTTCGTGTCTGGAGTCTACCTTTCGTCTCTGAGTTCCGGTTTTTGAGCTTTTGTTCTGGAATTTGTTTTTGCCTGTTGCTTTCTGGACACTTTTGGTATGTACTTCATTTTTGTTAAATCATCTAAACTGCATTTGGGTCCAAGCCATTCCTGACAGACCATGACAGAATGCTCCCACCAAACATGGACCCAGCAGAGATGATTTCTGATGAGCTTCATGACCTTATATGTGAACTTATGGAACTCAAAGCCTGGTGGAGGAAGGCTAACGATGATTGCCAGAAGGAGGCTATTTTGGCATTGGCTCATAAGAAGGTTTTGGAAAAACCTTGGTTAAAGGACTCTATTCCTAACTGGGTTACAAGCTTCATTTTTGCTCCAGCTCCTCCACTTACTAAAGGATTGTGTTCAATCAAACCTGTTAACTCCACCAATGCTTCACTCAGTCACGAACCAGCTCCTCATCAGATTCCAAGCCAGCTAGCACCCACTAGCCTGCCTGCTTCTAGGCCTGCTAGCATTGTGGCTACAGGTTCTCTGTCTTTGACCCCGCCTACCCCTTTGCCTGCTTCTCCCAGTCAGGAAGTTTCTCCACCTGGAGGAAAGCCAGAGACTTGTATGACTTTGTTCCAGTACCTAGCTAAATGTGCTAGACGGACTGAGGAGGCCGAAGCCGCTAGATTACTAGCTGGTGATCTACGGTCCAGTTCGACCTTCATGCAGCTCCCTGGAGCAGTCTTTTGAAGGGACCCGTCTGGCCATATTTTCTGGGAACCGTGGAGACCGCAAGAGAGGACGTGGTCGACATGGTCCCCGACGCCATGCACTGGTTCAACCGCTCTCCAGTGGCCCGGAGTCCGAGTTTTCCAGTGGACCTGAGCCCGTGCTCTCTAACGTTTCCGAGCCGAGCAGCGTCCAGAACAGCCGCTGACGTCCAGAGTCTCAGCTGATGTCCAGCCGTCGAGTCTTCGATGACCACTCTTTCAGAGCCAGAGTGGTTGCTGACCGCTCTCCCAGAGTCTAGGTCGACTGACCTCCCAGCGACTTTGTCGGTCCAGCACCCCAGCGACTTTGTCGGTCTCCAACACCCCAGTGACTTTGTCGGGTTGCGGCGTTCCTGAGACTGTCCCTGAGATTGCCCCAGTGACTGCCCTTTCCCGGTACCCCTGAGACTTCGCCCGTCTCCAGCGTCCCAGAGACTTTGCTTTTGTTGGCGGTCCGGCCGACTCCTGCCCCCAGTGTTTTGTCGGCGGTCAGGCCGACTTCTGCTCCAGTTACCCTGTCGGTTGAGTTGCCGACTTCTGATTTTGTTGCCTGTTCCTGATCCTGTTGCCTTGTTGGCGGACCCGCCTACTCCCGTTCCTGTTACCTTGTTGGCAGACATTAGCTCAGCTGACCCGTCGCTTGTCTTCAGCTCGGCTGACCCATCGCCTGCCTGGCCCACAGAGGGGTTTAGTCTTCGCTGGCCCGCTAGGTCTCCCGATTGATTCAGCCTTAGCCGCCCTGCTTATCCGCCTGAGGGATGCTGCCTTCGCGGCCGGCCTCCTGAGGGGTTTCGCCTTCGCGGCCGGCCTCCTGAGGGGTTTCGCCTTCGCGGCCGGTCGCCTGAAGTGTTCTGCCTTCGCCGCCGGTCGCCAGAGGGACACCGCTTTCACCACTGACCGCCAGAGGGGTCCCATCTGTGCTGTGCCTCTCTGTTCCCTGTCCCGAGTGGTCTCTCTGCTTCCCCTAGTGGCCCTCAGTTTCCCCCAGGCCTCTTTGCCCACTAGTTTCCCATGCCCTAGTGCCTAGCGGTTCTGTCCCCAGTTCCCGAGTGCCCACGGTCCCCAGTTCCCACTATCCTCTGTTCTCTAGCCCTGGTTTTTTTTTCCTCTGTTCGTCCCTCCTCCGGTCCCCCTCCGCCCTCTCTGGGTTGACTTTTGTTCGGTTTTTGGTTTTGGACGTCTGGGCTCCGTCCCGTGGAGGGGGGGGTACTGTCATGATTGTGGTGATCTGTTTCCTGTTTTATTTTGAAGTCTGTCTTGTCTCCCTTGTCCTGTCTCCCTTGTCCTATCTAGTTTACTTCCTGTCTTTTGTTTTCCCGCCTGTTTGATTGTTCTGCCCCGATTTGTTTCACCTGTTGTGTCACCCGTTTCTTGTTAGTCCTTGTTAACCTGTGTATTTAGTATCTGTGTTGTCTGTCTTTTGTGGGAGCATTACGTTTCTGTTGCTGTGTGGTCTGTGAGTGTGTTCGTGTCTGGAGTCTACCTTTCGTCTCTGAGTTCTGGTTTTTGAGATCCTGTGTGTTCTGGAATTAGTATTTGCCAGTTGCTTTCTGGACACTTTTGGTATGTACTTCATTTTTGTTAAATAAATCTAAACTGCATTTGGGTCCAAGCCATTCCTGACAGACCGTGACATCATCATGACTCATTGTTTCGAAGGGATGTAAATGTTATCCTTTGACTCAATTTCTCCTGATGAGATTTAACTTGTACGTAGTTAAAAACTACTTTTCATATGAGTGGAACGAGAAGATACAATGCAACCACTACATCAACCCAGAATACTATTGTGTTAATGCTAAAACAAAGGTGGAGTGAGCAAACAGTTGGAGAATAAGAGGGAGGATGTAAGAGATAAGAATCAGAGGTATGAGGACGAAAAAACAAAGCTGTAACCACTGCAGAAAATAAATTGCATTGCACATACCACCCCCACATCAAAAGTTCACCTTTGGGTTGGTCTTAGTGTCATTGTCACGCTATACTGACTGGACAGATAAATGAACTAATGTGGGAAGGGATGGGTAGAGGGATAAAACTGTCAATCATTACACATCTAAAGTTCTTGTCACTGCTGTATTTGTTTGTCGATGTTGTAAAGGAACTTGTCAGCACAACTCAACTACCTCAAACATCATAGATTACAGGGTGTCTGTGTCCATGCTTCTAGGCTTCCCTCTCATGACAAGTGCTGACAACAACCAACATGGTTGACTCAGATTAAGAGGTTTGCACAGCAATGTGGCTATAGGTTAATGTACATCTTGGTATCCAGGCGTGACTACCGAGTGTAATAAAAATAGTCCTGCTACCTTGTTCGTGCCGTCAGACTTTTGTACCACAGATGTATCACCTTGGTTATGAACCAATAAACCACTGAGGTATTTGTCAAAACTGGTCCAGACAGGGTCTAAATACCTACCAGGGATGCAGTAAATAAATGACTGAAACTGAGGAAGTAATTAAAGCCCACACAATCCCACTTAAGGCGTATCAATATAACTAAAACCATTAGTTGCTAGTTGCTGTACACATGAAAAGAAAACATGTTTGATGAATTTTAGAGTAACTCTTTGAGAACCTCTTAGGAATTAAAAAAAAAAACATTCTCTGCTTTAACATTTTGGTTGGTCTACTGTTATAGCCCTAAATTGTACAGAAGTGCACTTTTTATATACATAAATCATGTTTTGAGTATGAAGCTTTAAAGGGGATGAATTATTGAATTTAATAATTTTGAAACCCTTCAATGACCGAATTAGCAGTCATTGTGAGAATATATTGGATGTGTTCAAAGCCAAGATATTAAAACTGAGGTCATTAGACCAATCCCCAGCCGCAGCCACCAAAAACAAAGATCACAAAAGAAATCACCATTTATTTATTTAAATAGTAAATAATAGTTTTTGTAAAGTATTTTATATGGTGAAATATTTAAAAGCATTCACTTCACTGCCAGATATGTAACTAAACCCCTTTTTATTTGGGCGGCACAGTGCCTCAGTGGCTACCCTCAGTCTGTCCCTATCAGTCCCCAGTCTGATAGGATGGGTTAAATGCAAAGACAGATTCTCACTACGTTGTGCTTCCTGGACCCCACACATTTCCCAAAATATTCCCATGGATGTGACCTCTGTGTGTTCAATGGCAGCTACGGCCCTGCGTGGTTTTCTGATACATCATCATCATCATCATCATCACTATCCTGACCTTCTTAATAACATTGTAGGGAAAGCAGCAGGAATGGAGAATGACTAGAATCATATTACCCAATCTCAATGTTGTGGATGGTGAGAAGTTTGCTACTGTGGTTTGTGCTGTGCTGTTTTGCACCTAACTGTAATATAACTGGAATCTGTCAAAGGTTAGTCTGCTTGGTCATCTCTGGACTTCCCAGGAGTGCACAACTTAAGTTTATCGAAAAAAAAACCTTTGCTGAATTACATCCTCCTTCTGAGTAACACACACACACACACACACACACACACACACACACACACACACACACACACATACTGATACTGATACTGTATAAATGCATGCCTGCACACACACAGCTGTCTTTAAGTAGGTGTTGGCGCCATCTGCTGACCATCTTCGACTGAGGGAATATTCAGTCAACACCAGACGCAAAGGACAAATAATATTAATAAATGAATGGTTTTAATCCATAATGATATTCAACTAGTTATGTTAAAACAAATGCCAAGCTACAACTGTTTTTTTTTAGTGTATTCCTGACTTTGGAAACAGTACTTGAACAAAAAATATGACTCCAAATAATAAAAGGTAATAGGTAAGTCAATCCCAAATTTCATATTTAGGTCTGGGGTTGACAACGGAGCTATCTCCATGACAACTGAACAAACTGGATACAGTTTAGAAGAAAAAGCTAGTAGGTCCCAATTTAAATACTGTACGTGAACTGAACATGTATAGGAGTCTTACAAGAAAGTCCCTTAGGGAGAGACTGGAGTCATGTAGGAATAATGCAATGCAGGTATTTTGCAAGACTCTTTATGATTCCAACTGTACATCACTGATGTTTCCCTATCATAGTTAATCATTTTGTTTATAAGAATCTGCACACTGCATTGGGTACACATGCTTGTTTCTGAAGTTTAAATGTAAAAAAATACAACTCCCAAAATGCTTCAGGAGCATTCAGAACTCAAATCGCAAACTGCGCCTGCTCGAACTGTTTAGTCGGAAAAATGGCGGCACTGCTGCTGCAAGAGTTGGAAGGTTCCGAGATATCTAAACTACCAAAAACAATTCAAAACAAACTCGAGAAGATTTTTTCGGATCAGCAGTATGAAATCGATTATTTGAAAGCACAACAGGAACAATTTCGGGTTGACAGCGGTATGATATTTCCTGGTATAATGTTTACTAGCGATGCTTGTGTGCTAGCTAAATGTTTTACTTTACTCATGCCGGTTAACGGAACACAGTTAACGTTTTTTTGTTGTTGCTTTGAAGGTACTAGCTAACACATTATAATCACACTGTTAACTGGCTTATGTCTTTTAACGGCTTTGGGAATTTGGAACAACGCTAACGCTTGGCAGCACTGCAGGTTAACCACAATTTGACGCTAATGAGCTAACGTTAACCTACTGAGCTAGCTAGCTAGGGTTAGCGTTGACAACGTGACATTGAACAGTAATCGTTACTGTATAAAGTATTAACACTAACGTTAGCCAATTAACCATTTACCGTTTCATGTTTGTGTGTTTGCTGACCTTTTTACAGAGCAACACTTCTTTGAAAAAGTTAAACAACTTGCTCAGTGTCAGGAAGAATTTGTGTCCCAGACTCAAGAACATCTTAAACTGAAAGAGGAGTTTACTAAGCAAGGTAAAAGTGAACTTATTGCAATATTATACACGGATTTAACTTGACTTAGCTTCTCTGGTTTGTATTAATTAATGGTATCGGCTATCTTCAAATCTCCCCTTTTAGAGGAGGATCTTAAAAGTGTGCGTCAGAAAAACAAGGAATATGAATCCGCACAAGAGAGGCTGTCTTCAGAGCAGGTAAGGCAAACAAAATCAGCCATCTATTCTGTGTCTATCTAGTACGGATTTTGTAATTAACACAAACAATGTCAAATGTTGCAGGGATGCTTACTTGTCCGAAGAAGTAACATTAGTGCTGTTAAAGTCACAGATGTCTACACTAGACTCAATGAACTTATCTGCTCATTTTAGTGCAGCTTTTCTGTATATTTCAGATGTAAGGACTTGCCTGCATTAGTTTGCTATATGTTTCTGATTCTAACAAGCCTCTTTTTTTTTTAAACAAGCTTTTGTCTACACAATGCTTAACCTAAAGTGTCTAGAAACCATGTTCGCTTTTTGGAAAAGTAAAAGCATGATAACATGTCGGAGGTATATTTGGTTTTTGTGTCTTTGTTTGAATTGCCTACATTGCACACATGTAGAGGAGAATAGTTTGGAAAATGTTAAATAAACAAACATGTTAAGTTGGGGAATGGACCACATTTTCGAATTGGCTAGTTAGTTGAACTAAGACTAGTTAGTTGATCTAAGGGTCAGGGTTGGAAAAAACAACAATGGAATGGTAATCTATTTAGTGACTGGTAGATTTTTGAATCCACCAGCCACAGTGGTAGGTGGGGAGAAAAGTTAATTTGCAACTCTGCTAAGGGTTATAGTGATGTCACCAAAATCCTTATGAGATATTATCCGCAACGCAAGTAGTGCTTAATTTGTATGCGATACCAGCAATTACTATGGTTAAAATAATGCTTCTCTTTTTAGACTTTGCTGTCAAAAGCCAAAGAGGAACTTGAGGCAGAAAAGCGAGAACTTGTGCGAACACTTGAAAGGAGATCCTTGGAAGTGGAGCATTTAAATGGTATGGACAGATGGATTAGTCTGGAGACCTTTTTTAAAACTTTTTATTTCCGTTCATACATACTAACAGTCACTTCGACATGGCACTTGTTGTTTCTGTTGCTCCACTAGATGACTTCCGGCAACTCAATGATAAGTTGGTGGAGGTCAACACCTCTAAGATGGCCCTGCAGATGAAATTGGATGAGCTTGAATCAGCTGAAGTCAACATAAAAGTAAGCTATGTTGCTATTTTAACATTGATTGAATAATATCTTGACATCAGGTTTGTCTTTCGAGGAAGTGACTTTGAAAACAGCTATTAGCTTCTGTTATACTGCACGTTTCCTTATAAACAAGTCACTGAATAAAGTTTGGGTGGTTTGCCGTTACAGTACAAGGAGAAGCGCATGGAACAAGAGAAGGAGCTGCTGAATGGCCAAACATCTTGGCTGAACGAGGAGTTGAAGGCTAAGAGTGAGGAACTACTGTCCTTGTCCCGACAGAAGGGAAACGAGATCCTGGAACTGAAGTGCAACCTGGAGAACAAGGAAGACGAGGCATGTCTCTTTTTTGTTTACATAAAGATGTTTACATACAGCTGAATGACATGGAGAGAAAAAAGCAATGTAAGCAGCGGCAACAAATACAATGATAATGATAGCATGACTATTTCATTTGGCCAAATTACATCACATTATATGTAGAGCTAAGGTGTGATGTACCAACCATAGACCAATAGTTGTAAATAGACATGGTACATGGTGGATGCAGTCACTTACTGCCCAGTTATGAATGATTACCATCATCTCCTATGGTCATTACTTAATACGTTTTTTTGCTTGTGACTTTCAGTTGAACAGACTCCAAGACCAAGTGGCTAGTTTGAAGACTTCAAATGAACACTTTCAGAAACAGAATGAGGACATGATCAGCAAACTAAAAGAAGTATGTGTTTGATCATTCTTACAGCCTATCCCAAGTTTTGATCCTGTCTTGGTTTATACAGAAACAATAATTCCATTGTTGTCATGTACTTCATATGCTGCAACAAAGTGATCAATATTGTACATTCTTTGCTCATTCTAGGCCAAGGAACAACAAGCTACCATGGAGGAAAAGTTCAGAAACGAGCTGAATGCCAACATCAAGCTTTCCAATCTATACAAGGTATGTAGATGTATGCTAGCAAGCCGATGTGATGCAGTGCTTTGTACCAACAAAGCACTTACTCCCAGGGATTAATTTCAGTTTACGTTCATAGAGTATCACTGTTTCACATTTTCAGAATATGCCAGAGCATCTCATGTCTTTTGGCTTATTTGTTTAGATGAGATTTTTAAACATAGTCCAAGACAAAAGAAATGCTACATATTTCTTTCACCTGGGATTTTATATTTACCATTACTGAAATGATGTACTGTGTATTACATAGTTCCTTTGCCGTTATTTTGCCAACTCTAACGTTGTGGTGGCAGGGAGCAGCAGCGGATTCTGAGGCAAAAAGTGAAGAGCTGAGTGGGGCAGTGGAGGAGCTGCATAAGCTGCTGAAGGATGCTGGAGAAGGTGCGAGGCAATAACAGAATGACCGCAACTTCCATTTTTATTATTTAGTACTTGACTTCTTCCTAGAGGGGGAAGAGTCTGAATATGCCTAATTTAGTTCCCAGTTGTTGGTATTCCCTCACGTTTGCTCTGTTTACTCTTTCCGCCACAGCAAACAAGGCCCTTGAGGAGAAGTTGCAGGAGATGAATGGTGCCACAGACAAAAGTGTTGCTGAGCTAAAGGAGAGGATCCAGGGTCTCGAGAAAGAGCTGGACAATGCCAATGAGCTTCTATCAAGTTCTAAACTTAGAGGTCTGTTGGGTTGATTCTGGTACTTTCTTGAATTTAAAATAAGCCATTATCAAGTCTGGTATTTTCTTTAAATGACCTGTGATCTCTCTACGACTTTTTGAATGTCCAGGCCCTACTGGTACATCTATGCTCGCAGAAGAGCAAATGACAACAATGTCTCCAACAGCAGCTGCTGTATCCAAGATAAAGCCCGGGATGAAGCTGACGGAGGTTTGTGCAACTGATTTTTAACACCACAATTACTTTATTATCAACCTTATTAGGATTTGGAAATAGGTCTGAGGGAATGCCTTCTGGCAATTGGTTTTATGTTGATGAGGTGCAATGGACTGCCACAATAGATTTCCAATATTACTTGATGTAATGCAGTCTATAGACCATGTTAAGGTCAAGCTTTTGTTTCATTTTAGAAACACCACGAGTGCTGTTAGACTACACCATTATGGGACTGTTTTTTCACAATGTTTGTTATAGACTTGCTTGTGCTAATTTAATTAAGTTTTATTAAACCGTTTGAACTAGCAGTGAGCCCAGTTGTCTGCACTGCTCATGTTTCCCTTCTGGATTATTTTGCTTTGATACGAGATCTCACCTGTATTTTCAGTTGTACAGTGCATATGTAGAGAGCCAGGAGCAGTTGCAGTTGGAGCGATTGGAGAACAAGCGGGTCAACAAGTACCTGGATGACATTGTGCAGGAAGTGGAAGCAAAAGCCCCTATCCTCAAACGGCAGAGGGATGAACATGAGCGCTTGCAGAAGTCAGTGGCCAGTCTTTCTGCCAAGCTGGAGCAGGCTGTTAAGGTTGGTTATGCAGACAGGTTAAATGTATATTCAGTGGAATGTGATTTTCCATTAGATTACATTGCTGTTTTTCCTCCATTATGTTTATATTATTGTGTTTACTTCAGGAGGTGCACCGTCTGCAAAAGGAGGCTGATGAAGCTAACAAGCGCTCCTCTGTTCTGGAAAGGGACAACCAGAGGTGTGAACTGCAGCTGGGAGACATGGCTCAGCAGGTGGGTGCTCACTCTCTTATTCCAGTTTAAAGGATAATCCTGGTCAGATTTCTCCAAATTCTTATTTTCCACGCCAACCATGGTCTTTCCTGCCAGGTGCGCGTGCTGCTGATAGAGCTGGAAGAGGCTCGTGGAAACCATGTGGTTCATGATGAGGAGGTGAGCTCAGCCGACGTCAGCAGCACATCAGAGGTGATCAGCCAACACTTGGTGACCTTCCGTGGTGTAGAGGAGCTGCAGAAGCAGAATCAGCGTCTTCTGGTGGCCCTTAGGGAGCTCAGTGATGCCCAGGAGAAAGAGGAGTTTGAGGCCACTGGCAACAAGTACGTTAGAATGTGTGCTGCTGGGTTCTTTTAGTTTCTTCGTTCTTTTGTTTCTTGTAATCAACAACAGAACTGTAAGTGAGGTAACTGGCTTTTTTATGTGATGTCTCGCTATCCAGATTCAACATTGGGAGGAAAGAATGCTTAAAAACACCAAAACATGCCATCTCAACTTACATTTATATTCATAAATGTATTATTATAAGTAACCGAAGATGTCAAACTGTCAGTTAGGCTAAGAAAGATGATCTGTTACAGACGTGGTGAACTGGAGCAGAGTTTGGAGAAAGCCAAGGTTGAGCTGGAGTCCCTGAAGGAGCAGCGCGGGCAACAGATTAAGATGACTGAGTCCATCGTAAGGCAGAGGGACATGTACCGCATGCTGCTTGCTCAGGCAACCGGAGTCAGCTTCCCTCAACAAGGTAACAGATATGAGATAAACCAAGGGATATACTACTGACACTGGCTTAAACAGTGATTTTCCTATTTGACTGAACTTTTGAGTGTTTTTCTTAAGGTACACCACCTGAAGAGTTCTCTCTGGCCTCCACCCCCCGACGCTCACCTGCAGCCATTCCCACCCCAGGAACGCCCACTGCACTTGTCTCCATGGCAACAGAGTCTGCTGAAGCCTTGGAGGCCAAGGCAGCTTTGCGACAGGTGAGCAAACCACGATATAAGTTTATTATCTGAGCAACACAACAGTCTTGACAGCCCATGGTGCATGTCAATCAGTGCCCAGCACATGACCCATGGGAATAACTCAATTTTAGTTACAGGCATTATTTTTGCTTGATGTTTACTTTACTGTAAAGCACTCCATATTCAGATTTCTCTGTATCAATGAACATACCAAGGCTATCTATGGGTCAGTATTTATGGACATTGTCACTCACTACAAGCACACACTCTACTGATTAGCTTGGCTCACTCGTTTTCCATGACTGCCACTAGGTGACAATGTGTCTATATTGACAGATCTGCATTTACTACACATAATCGTTATGTGCCCAAAATATTATTACCCTTTTCTGCTAATGATGCTAGAGAATGAATTGGAGTGAAATGACCAAGTACAACAGTGCCAGTGGGCAAACAAGAAAGAAACTAAACTGATTAGGATTTAAGTTTATTTGGTTCTTATTTTATTAAAGTCATCAGAAAATGTAAGTGTGTATGGCACTACAGTTGCAGACCCAGATTTCACTGACGTGATTAAAGTATTTTACAGCTGGAAAGAGGGCCTTTTAATAAAACTATACTATCTTCTATGCAGTAGAATGGCACAAACATTTTTGAAACAGGTGCTACATAGCCAGAGAAAAGGGGCTGTGGCATGCTATAACCTTTGGCTCAACAGGTAGAAAACCTACAACTACCAGAATGTGCTGCAATGCACCAAACTAATAAATGCTCCCGCTGGTGGGTTATCGTCACAGAATCAATATGGCGGCCGGCTGGTAACAAACAATCTTGTTTGACAGTTAAACGGTAAGGCGAGAAATGCGCAATGCACTAAAGAATCTTGGAATATATTTGATCAGCGCTGCCTAGTTTTACGATTTATCTGAGTTTTGTCAGCCTCCATTTTCGCAACAGGAAACAGTATGGCGCCCACTTCCTGTTGACAACCTGGCGTGAAAATGGTATTTCTCAGACGATAACTAAAATCTGTTGATAAAAATGTCTGGTTGCATCTGCAGTTGCAGGAGGTGTTCTCCACCTATAAGAAAGAGCATATGGAGAGTACCAAGGCACTGACGGAGCAGAACGAGAAGCTCCAAGATCAGATCTCTGACCTTCATTCCCAGAATGCCAAGATATCCACCCAGCTAGAGTTTGCCTCAAAGAGGTAAGTTTGAAAAACCTTCTTCTGGTTTACTCAACACTACATGTGTTTAAAGAATACATAGGAGAGTACATACAGCACTAAAAAGGATGTCTGTCTCAACAATATCAGGTATGAGATGCTGCAGGACAACGTTGAACGCTACAGGAAAGAGATTGCTTCCCTCAGAGAAAAAGGACAGAATATGGCCGCTGCCTCACAGAAGCATGAGCAGACCATTCACACTTTGAATGAGGATCTGAAAGCTGCCAAAGAGAAACTTACCATGGCTGAGGTTTGTCTTTGTTCCAGCAACCTTTATCTTTTTCATGGTGTTGTTTGTGCCTGATTTTGTTTTCTTTGCATTTTATCATCATGATTGCAGTGGTGCTTGATTTGGTTTTGTGACTGCTTGAGGAATAGTAGAGCCATTTAGACTTATCTCCTCCTGTCTCTTAGGGCCATGCTGAGACCCTGCGTAAGGAGAGAGACATGCTGAAGCTGGTGGAGTCCAGGCTGAATCAGGAGAAAGAGTCGATCATGAGCCAACAACAGAGCCAGAGCCTGCTGCTGACCAACCTCCAGGCCATTCAGGTAATCTATAAGTATGACATTTGTCACTCATTGTTTCACACACATAAACACAGTTCAAAATGATAACTGCTGTGTTCTTCTAGGCCACTCTTGAGCGTTCAGAGACTGATACACGTCAGCGTCTCAACAGCCAGTTGGAGAAGCAGGAACGAGAGATCTCCCAGCTGCAGAAGAGGCTGGAGCACGAGGTGGAACAGCGCCACCTGCTCAGCAGAAACCAGGAAGTAAGCATAAAATTGATTGGTCTGCTTTCTGCTAGTATACACAATTGTTTCCCCTCAGTTATGTCTGCCTAAGTTATGTGCAAAGGTGTTGTGGTGTACTCATAAATCAGTACTGTTTACTGGGTTTAAAGAACTTCCAGTTTAATCTTGAACATACCACCTTTACAAATGAAACAAATGCATTACAACCCAGAACCAGACACAATAATAATAATAATAAAAGAATAATAATTTGCTTACTTCTCGATGTCACTGATTTCTCATGCACAGATCCAGTTGCTGGAGGCAAAGAGGCAGCTTGAGCTACAGCTACCATTACACCAGAAGACCAAGGAGTTGCTGAATGCTGCCGAATTGGAGCTTAACACACTCCGGCTGCAGCTAGGCAGCAGCGAAGCACGTCACACCCTGAGCTCCCCCACCACGCCCATTATCAGAGGTTAGCAGAACAAACCCACACACAAACCAGCGCATACAGGCAGACGTACTTAACATGCATCACAGTACACAGAGGAATCCCTACATGTATACACCTAAATGTATAGCATTTCCACTGGTTGTTATCAAATCCCATGTGACCACTGTCTGTGTAATTATTGTTTTAATTACATGCTAGTTTGCATTTTTGGGAATTTTATAAGAACACAAATTGCTCAGATTTTTCATGTTCTGTCTATTTATTTGTCTTTTTCAAACGAAATATGCTAGGATGCTATGGTTTCAACTCCTGTTGTTATAACAATTTATATGAGACGTGTTTCAGTAAAAGAGCCACATTTTTAGACATTCTAAAATGTCTGAGCCACACTCTTTCAAATGTTTATTTTTTTTATCAAAGTCTTTTTATTGTATTTTCACATACAACAACCAACAGATGCATAACAACCCACATCGCACCCACCCACATCGCACCACTGCTACAAAGAAAAGCAGACTATAAAATAAAAAAAATTGAAAAAGAAGGGGGGGAAGGACAACAACATTCACATCATACAAAGTCATTAGAGTTCAACCAATGTAAGAACAGGTTGCCAGATATTACTGAATTTAATATTACCTTGTAAATAATAACAAATTTGTTCAAGAGTTAAATAGTGCATAACATCGTTGATCCAGTGTTTAAATACAGGTGGAGACTTATCCTTCCATTTTAATAAAACAATGCGTCTAGCCAAGAGAGTTGCAAATGCTTTCACAGTTCTATCCCATTTGTCTATGCCAAGTTCTTGTGGTACTACTCCAAAAATGGCAATGACCGGTGATGGGTCAATGGTCAAAAGCAAAAATCAGCTCCCAAAACAAATGTTTATGGGTTTTAAGTACAGACTTCTAACAATGTACTTGGTCCATAATCCACCCTCCCTTCCTAAAAGCATACTATTATTACTTTTGTCCAATTTCATCACTCACTTCTGCCCCTGATGCTTTCTGATTTCAGGCATGCCGGGTTCAGATCAAGACAGAGAGGACCTACAGTGCCGCCTACGGCTGGCTGAAACCCGGGCAGAAGAGCTGGCAGAGAGCCTCAGGGCAGCCACCTCCAGCATGGAGCAGTACAGAGCCATGGCTCAGAGCCTGGAGGAGTCCCTGGATAAAGAGAAACAGGTGCAAAACAAACCCAAACAAAATCAGTGTTCCACCTCTCATAAAACCATTGAGTATAACCATAAAAACGTTGTCGATTTTCAAATAAAAACACCTATAAATACTACTACACCCCAGGTAAATGATCTGACAAAAAATACAGATCGTAATTAATTTGATTACACTAAGATTTTTGAAAATGCGATGTTGAGAAATGCTGCATTTTCAAAAAACTGAATTCTAACGTGCGGAAATTTATTGACACCACTTTCTATTGCATGATTTAATTTTCATATGCAGCTGCCTACTATTACCTAGAACCTCGCTGAGTTAGACAAAAGTTGTCAGCTTGCCAATTAAGCAAATGGCACGGCTATTTGTCAAAAAATAAATAAAAATAGCCTTGCTTGAGTTAGTTTTATTCTTTACCGCAAAGGTCATGGCATTTTGTGTTGGCTAGAATACAGATTTTCCTAAATACACACATTTTTATTTTTGATTTTAAAACATGGCAAAAACAAACATTGGTACATTTTTTAAAGATTTAATGAAGGTCATTGTTGTATAAAATATTTATATTTGCAAATGCCAAATTACCAGGTAACGGAGCAGGCACGCTCATCCATTGAAGCTCGTATAATGGAGGCGGAGAAGCAGCACTGTAGGCTGGAGGAGAAGCTTCTGGAAGCAGAGAAAGACAAAGAGAATTTAGAGGAACAGAAGAGGAGAGCCCTGGCCTCTCTGGAGGAACAGGTATATTAAATCCCACATTATTAAGCCAATTTTACACATATTGATTCAAAATGCTATAGATTTTCCTTTAAATAGCAGTTCACTATAATTTTTCCCTTACCACATTTAACCTTCTACACACTGTTTTGGTGTTCAGTTTTATTCGACATTATACAAGTAAGGAACACTGTTTAATTTTTTATTTGTTGTGTGTCTGTTAGATGAACAGTCTAAGGAACAGTCTCAGCAGTGCCCAGGCAGATCACCAGGTGGTGCTACAGCAACTGGCAGTAGCTGAAGCCCAGCTGCAGCAAGCTCTACAAGACAGCCAGGAGCAAGTAAGCAGCTATCACTGTTACTGATAATCTAATTAAAATCAGCGTACCTGATACTGACCACCTTTTGGTTCCTTATCTCATCTATCTTTAGAGAATTTTCCCACAGAGTAAGCTGTGCATAAGCCACCGCAATGTTTTATGTCAACATTTTACCCCCTTAAATTTAAAATATGTATTTCTTAAAATATCCCTCTGTACAATTAGTTATATATTTAAAAAATGATTTGGTGTTTTATCAGTAGAAGAGATTAATTACATCTTGTTAATATTCTGTCAAATTCTATAAAAATCTGTGTAGGTCCCTCCCTTCTCTAAATACCTCCCCTGAGTGATCACAAACCAAGTTGAAACATCAAGTAATGTCAAAATCATCTAGTAAACCAGACGTCATGGTGATCAGGCAGTGAAAAGATGATCGATATTACTTTAACATGCAATGATTAGCTCAAAACATCTTTCCAATTTCCTAGGCTAAGATGGCAGCCGAAGCACAAGATAAGTATGAGCGGGAGATGATGCTGCATGCAGCTGACGTGGAAGCCCTGCAGGCTGCTAAGGCTCAGGCCCTGCAGGCTGTTGGGCTCAGACACCAGCTGGATGAGCGAGCCCAGAGGGTCAGCGCTGAGCTACTGGAGGCCAGGGTCTCCTGGGGGGAGCAGGAGAAGATCATCAAGGTGATTTGATAGACAGGATTAGATATAATAACGTAGTTTAAAAGCATTTATTTTCGGGTTTGATTTAATCATATTTTACTCAAGGTGGTAATGATTACTTTTTCCAACCGCTTGTTTTTAATAGGAGTGAGCAATACGTTTTAAAGTGCCCATATTATGAAAAAATCACCTTTTCTGGGATTTGGGGTGTTATTTTGTGTCTCTGGTACTTCCACGTGCATACAAACTGCTAGCGCTAGCAGTTTGTAAAAATTCAATTATGAACCTGAAAATGAGCATAATATGGCCACTTTAATCTTAATTTCTTTGCTCATATTATAGGAAGAGATGTCTAAGATGGAGAGCCGCTATGAGGAGTTGCAGAAGCAAAACACCCTCCTGCATGAGCAGATCCAGACGATGAGCAGCAAGATGGCTGACAAGTTGCAACATGCTGCCAGTGAGAGTCCCATGAACATCTCCCTGACTGAGGAGGGCAAATCTCAAGACCAAGTCCTTGAGATTCTCAGGTAATGCATGTTTATCTCAAATCGCATTATCTTTTTGTGTACTCAAGGAACCTTGCCAATATTATTTATTGTATGTTTATGCTGCTTCATGTCATTTGGAAAAAAACATCAAGGAAATATTCAGCGGAGGTTGGACGCCGCAATCTTTACTAGTATGCCTTCCCATGGTCTTGTTCCTGTCCTTTCATGTTCTTCATCATTTTTGATATCCTTATTTGTTTTCCATCACAGGTTTGTGCGACGGGAGAAGGAGATTGCAGAGTCTCGTTTTGAGATTGCCCAAGGGGAGAGTTTGCGTTATCGTCTGAGGGTGGAGCACCTGGAACGCGAACTGAAGGAGATGCAGGAGAGCTTGAGTGCTGCAAAGGAGAGGATGCAGGTATGTTTTTATACTCATTTTTATATATTTTCTTCTCCTGTCCCCTAGGGCTACACGAATATGGCCAAAATGATAATCACGATTATTTTGATCAATATATTATCACGATTAATTATCACGATTATTTGTTGTTTTTAACCAAAACAAATGTTATTGTCACATAGGCTAATCATAACTGCTTTCACATCCATATTGTGCTACATTCCTCCTTTGTTGAAGGATACCATGAAGGAGTATGCCATTTCAGCTGTTGTTCCAAACATGCGTGTTTGCCGTGAAAAGACACAGGCAACGCAATTTTCTGTTCGCATTAACGGCGCATGTTAAAATCCGGTGCCAATAGGGCACCGGAGCCCAGTATCTACCGGACGAAATAGCAACGCGGATTACGGTCCCACTTAAATGTCTACGTTGCGCTCTGATGCTCCAAAACAGACGTTGGAGGCAACAGAAACATCGCTGCATGTCACGCTAGATAACACTAATAACACGTTACACAGCAGGTAACGTTAGCCTACCATTAGCTAGAGTAAGTACCTGGATTAAACACGGCTAAAATGCTGACAGCTAAACGGTGTAGTGTGACTGTATTTCACTGTTAGAGGATTCCAACAGCGGGACGTACAACAGTCTGCAGCTAAAGCTATGAGCTAAAAGACTCAAACTAGCACTGGTCACTGCTGTTGTCTGAAAAACAACACAGGCGGGACAAAATGTTGCGTTTAATGGTAAACTGGTAAACCTCGTGACGACTTATGACCAACTGCTATCTGTTGTGGAATTTTCCTCACGTTACTCTGTCCTCTGTGACTGTCTACATCTAAACTAAGCTGCGCGGTGCAGGGAACGACGCTGACTGGCTCATGGAGGCACATGATCAGAGAGTGGTTTACGGAGCTTTGGAGAAAAAAAAAAGAAAAAAAAAACGTTCTATGTGTGACTTATAGCCCAATGCTAATCCTACTCAGGTGACAGGAAAGACCTTGTCTCAGCATGATGAGCTGATGAAGAAGACGGAAACTATGAGCATCCTGATGGAGACCAACAAGATGCTGAGAGAGGAGAAGGACAAGACGGAGCAAGAACTGCAGCAAACCCAAGCTAAGGTAACATTTTTGTTTTATAGAAAGAATTTAGGTGTTGAATTTGATGTGCCCCCTTTAATATGCTATGCGCCAATGATATAATCTATTTTGCCAAATTAAGTAAGTAATTTAAAAGTAAGTGTTTTTTGTACACTTTTAACCACTTCACTCCATTATCCTGGGATTATAAGCTGTTACATTTTCGTGAAGTATTCCTGAGTAGGCCTCCAAATTAAAATGTTTCAGCTCATCTTCTTTGTGTTTCAGGTACAAAGGCTGGAGTCAGACATCATGCCACTGCAGCAGGCCAACTCTGAGCTGAGTGAGAAGAGCGGCATGCTGCAGGCGGAGAAGAAGTTATTGGAAGAGGAGATCAAGCGCTGGAAAGCTCGGACCCAGGTAAGGGAAAAGACTACAAAGAAAGAAAATACATAATGCTGTTTGTAAGAAGGGGAGAAATACATCTGTCACATTGTTCTTACACCACTAACGCAAAACCTTTTCTCATGTACTTTTAGCATTTGGTGACCCAGCAAAAAGATTCCGATCCGGAGAAGGAGGCCCATCTCAAACGCATTCTGCAGCTGACTGAAGACGGCACCAGACTTAAAGCGGAGCTTCTCAGGTGAGGGATTATAAATGAACTATTCATTTAATTTAATTGACCAGGATATTAAGTGTCTTATTTAATCCCACCAGTTCCTTTTCTGTAACTTTAGTATAATTTTCACAATCTCTTAATTTCTCTCTATAGGAGCAATAATCTAACGACATCTCTGCAAAGCCAGATACAGAACTTGCGTGACAATGTTAGTAAGATAACTGATGAGAGGACTACTCTGAGGAAGGAAGTGGAGACCAAGAACCATGAACTCCAGGAGAAGGGGCGAACTATTACCCAGGTCAAGAAGATTGGACGACGCTACAAGACTCAGTATGATGAACTCAAGGTGGAACACGACAAGGTAAGAGCTCAGTAGCTGTTAATCACACTGCCTTAGTCTTTAATCCATCCATTTTGAATAGTTGCCTAAAGCCACCCCTGTTGTGCTTGTTTGAGCATAATTAAGCTTTGATACTGTGTATCCTCCAGTTGGTAGCCGAGGCTGCAGCAGGTCCATCCCAAGAGGAGGAGGCTCGTCAAGCCTCGGTTCAGGAGCTGCAGAGCCTCAGAGATTCTCTGAACCAGGCTGAAGCCAAGACCAGAGAGCTGGAAGGACAGCTGGAGAACATCAACAAGGTTAAACCACACATCGCACAAGTTTCAGCCAACGCCTTCGACTGAACTGTCCACTTTTCAGTTAGACTAGTGTTCTTCTTAGCCTGCTGCCAGGGAGGCAGGCCATGCTTGTCGTACACTGATCGGGTTGCAAGATCATATAGCCTGCGTAGTTAACCTTTAACATCACTGCAAAAATGTTCGTGAAAAAAGTCTTACGTAGACAGTGCTCCCAAAATACGCTTGTTTTTTCTACATGCATAGATTCATTAGTATCATGTCTTCCTGGCCTTGACAGGTTGTTACAGAGCGTGAGACTGAAGGGCGTAATGCCCAGGAACAGTCCTCCAGGCTGCAGGCAGAGCTGACCAGGCTGAGGCAGGAGCTGCAGGATAAAGCTTCTCAGGAGGACACGCTGAGACAGCAGATGACTGAGAAGGAGGAGAAGACCAGGAAAGCCATTGTTTATGCCAAGCAGAAGATCAACCAGCTCATGAGTGAGAGACTGTCCTTCATATAACAATCATTGGACCCACAATACATGCCTCTTCTATTTGCCCCTATTGTAGTGTTGCATGTTTTGGTTTTTTTTTTTCTGACCTAAATGATTTATGTCCAGGCACCAAAGACCAGCTGCAGAAGGAAAATGAGGAGCTAAAGCAACAGCGTGAGGAGCTGGAGGTGCGGGTGAGCGCTCTCAAGTCTCAATACGAGGGCCGCCTGAGTCGACAGGAGAGAGAGCTGCGAGACCTGCGAGGCCAACAAGAGAGACAAGAGCAGAGAGACGAGCCCCCTGAGGCAGGTCCCAGCAAGGTGAGAGAGTCTGCTTTAAAGTCTTCAAAAGCCACACATTTACATTTTTGTTTAATTTTTCCAGAAAATACACATCTGAAGTTCAACACATGCAATGGGTAATTTGATAAACATGGGATGTCAAGAAAAGAGTTGGAACTTTCTTCTCAGCAGTGTTATTGTTTACAAATAAAATCTTCTGTAGATGTTAGTTTTGTCGGTACCTTCCCATAAACTCCTAGAAACAACAAACTTTTCAGCATTGTAAAATGTAACTTACATTTTCAGGTTTGTTTATGGAGTCAAAGATAATTTGCAAAAAGTGAGTTACTTCTACATCATATGAAACAACTAGGAGGATCGTCCATGGGCAATGTCTTGAATACATAATTGATAAGTTAATTAGATTGGATCAGAGAATGGCAACTTCCTGATGTCTTTAAAAAAAAAAAAAAAAAAAAAAAAAGACTTTTGTCTTTCTGTCCTGATTTTCAGACCCAGGAACAGCAGAGGGGCACAGAACAGAGACAGATCAGTCTGAAGACGACCCCAGCGGCAGACAGGGGCAGGTATGATACACAACCACTAAAAAATCGTGTCCACTGTAATACCCCAACATGGGTATATAGAAGTGAACACATCGTCATTTTTCCTGCAGTTCTGGGATGTCTTTGTCTTTTATTAGTACGCTTGCTGTGACTTGGTCAAGTCTTTCTTAAAATAAATGTACATTAGTAGGGTCATTATTCATGTCCTGATCTTTGTCTCTGTCAGTGCCAGCACATCTGAGCCTCCAACTGCCAACATTAAGCCAACACCTGTGGCTACAGGCAGCAAGCAGCCTGTCAATCCGGGGAACAAACCCACTCCGAGAGCAAGCATCAGGCCAATGATTACCCCAGCTACTGTACCCACCCCAACACCCACAGCTACTGTCATGCCCACCACACAGGTGGAGACCCAGGAAGGTAAGTCTAGCTTCAGACACAAGTTTCCAATGTAGGAAACCAGCCTTAGGACTATTTCCCCTAAACATGAGGGTCAAAAGTTATTCTAGTAAAGGACTTTTCCCTGTGCGTGTGTTAAGTCTTACTAATGCAGCTACAGGCTCAATGGAAAGCTAAATCTGTTTTCCACTAACTTAAAATCCTCCACAGCCATGCAGTCTACTGAAGGCCCACCAGTGGAGCATGTCACTGTGTACGGCAGTGCCAGCGGCTCAGTGCGCTCCGCCAGCCCCAACGTCCAGACCACTTTAGCAAGCCCCATGCTGACTGTGCAGCAGACCCAGACACAGGCCACAGCATTTGTCCAACCCACTCAGCAACAGAGCATGACCCATGCAGAGCCATCTAATCAGGAGCCATCACCTGTGGTCATTGAGGCAACCCCTAGCTCGCAGGTGGAATGGCCTTCAACATCCTCCACTTCCTCTGTGTTTGGCACTGGTGAGAAACTAAACTGTTAAAAAAAAAATAAGAGAATTGTGGGTTTTTATATGGAATAGCAATACACATTTATATTAGTGCTATTTATGTGTGTGTGTGTGTGTGTGTGTGTGTGTGTGTGTGTGTGTATGTGTGTATATATCTAGATAGATAGAGAGAGAGAGAGAGAGATATATATATATATATATATATCTCTATCTATCTATCTATCTATTTCTATTAAAGCCATATAGGATATTTAATTCATAGCTTTTCAAGCTTCAAAAACAAAACATTCTGCAGGGCCTACATTAAATTGTAAACAGAAATAATCGATTATGGCCCGGCCGATTATCGATGCAGCATTGTCCGCGATTCGATGCATCAATTATTTGATTAATTTCAACACCTCTAATATGCATATTATAATAAACTTGTATTTTATGGTTTGATTTAACACCTAGGCTCCTGTTTTGCAAATTTTGGAGTGAAAAAAATTCAATGTGTTGTTTATACAGATGCTCATTTTTAGAGATAAAGATTAAACAATGATAGACCTGAGTGCAGGCCCACATTGCTGGTACAGCTATCCAGTGTAAGCCACACTTCCCAAAAGTATCATTTCAGAAGGGAGAATTCTAAACAATATCCATGCCTTATCTCTAGTTTCAGCAACGCCAGGTACCTCCTCCATGTCTAAGAGGCCTCGAGAGGAGGAGGAAAGCGCCTCCATGGTCACTGACACGGAGTCCACCCAGGAGGATACGTCCAGGGCTCCTATACCTAAGAAGCTACGCATCATCCAAAGAGTGGGTCCAGAGGTGAGGAGGGAGGTTACATAGACATCTTAATAGGTATTTTCATTGTTTTAAATGATCTGCAAACGTGTACAGTTATGTCATGTAGGTGTCGTGTGTTCTCCTCAGGAGGAGGTGCTGGTGGAGGACAGTGCTGAGGCTGAGGGGGTGGTACCAACAGACAGTCAAGACGGTGCAGAAGCAAGCCAGGTAGGCCATAACCTAATATAAATAATAATAAATCCCAAAGACCTCATTGCAGTAACAACACTAAGCATTTCTCAACATTATCTTCACTTTTGCTGTTAACCACATTGTTTTGTAATGCATAGAGTATCTTCAGTCAGAGTTGGCAGTTTTTTCTTTTGCTTTTCAGAAAGGATAAATATGCTGCAAGTGTTTTTACATTTCCTGTTGCAAAAACATGAATATTCTTTTGATGCTGGAGAGTTATGGCCCGCTGCATGATTTTTATCATCAAGAAATCTTAGAGTTATAGACTTACCATGAAATCTTATCTCCTTGGAAAGAATGTAACTGTATACAGTGTAACAGGCAGGAGTAGTTAAAGCAGAATTAATGTGGTAATTACTTGTTGGAACTACATGTATCAAACCTTTTTATGGAAGATATTACCTTTTCCAAAATAGTGTAAATGAGCAGACTGCATGTTGTTTATAGTGTCCATTGTTCTGCCCTGCAGACAGAGGAGTTTCCAGTGTTGGAGGAAGGAGATGAGGGTGCACCTTCCCAGTCCGTCACGATGGACCAAGAGGTTACCCTGACCCAAAGCGACACACCTGAACAGCTGCAGCACGAAGTGATCGTCATAGTAACAGACACAGAGAGTGAGGATGACCAGGAAGAGGAGGATGAAGAGGAAGAAGATCAGGTAGGGAGTTTCTGTCGAGCATTTTAAAAGGCAATATGTAAAGTGGCATTAAACACCAGTCGCAGAATTTCTTTCAAAAAAACACTTGGTTTCCTGCCATTAATGATGTGACCACTGCTCAATGTAGGACTACGATGAGGAGGAGGAAGAGGAAGAGGAGGAGGAGGAAGATGAAGAGGAGGAGGAGGAAGACGACGGAGAGATGGGGGAGGAAGGAGAGGACAGTAACGAGGGGAGCGGAGACGGCAACGAGGCTTACGAAGGAGACGACACAGAGGTTTATTTAGTTAATTGACCTTTCAGCATTATCACAGGTTCATAAAGACAATTGTCATTAAAAACACTGAATTATTTTGCCTTTAAAATATGACACCAATATTAAATAGACCACGATATAATGAACTTAAAAATAGACCCAAACTTAAAATCACAATTATCTAAGCTAAAAATCTGAAATCTAAAATCCGCTGTCATTTAGGAGTTTGCACATATAGGGGATTGCTGATCTCCTATATCTCACAGTCCGACATCTTGGGATGGTCTGTTTGTTTGTGATTTACAGCAATTATCTTAAAGTGGAGTAGCACTCGAGAAACGAGAAAAGTTTCCAGGTTCATTGGCTTTATTATAAATTTGGCTTCATAGTTCAACACTAATATTTAAATTTTGTAATCTAATAGTTCACAGATTACTTTCTAATCTAATAAATCTATGACTCTTAAAATCTGCAAATATTTTTAATACAGGTTCTTCTATCTTTCTCATACATTGCTCTTGTGGTGTTCTTTCACATAACCAAGACTATAGAAGTGTAAAACAAAAATGTCTGTCAAATTATTCCAATGAACATACATGAGGGGGTTCTGGTATATTCTCAATCTTGTAAAGGTTCATTGGCTGAAAAAAGACTGATCCACAGCATCAAAGGCCTTGGCAAAATCAGTTGTAGTTAGTGTGCACACTGAACCCGTAACATCACAGGCCTTGTACACAAAGTCCATCAAACTAACTAGATTGTGTGTTGTGGAACGGTTCTGTCAGCTGCCAAACTGCATAGGATCTAGATTTGGTATGATGTCATATAGGATCCAGTGCACAGCAAACTGTTCGCATATTTCTGAGAGCTGAGCTGTTAATGAGATCGGCCTTAGTTTCATCAATGTTTGGAGGGAAAGTTTTTGGTGTGGGGACAGCTCCCTCATCAAACGAACTAGGTTTGATTACCTATGACACATAATGTACTCGCAGTTAACATTTTGTATACATCCGCACACACAGCTTTCACATCCAGTACACCATGTTAACCTTTCCCACGCTTTCAGTCAAAAATGTACGTACCTTTTCCAGATCACACTCACTTTTTTAACACTGTCTCATTTGACTTTCACTTGCATTTTGCCCCTGTGTTTTAACTTTCTGTCTGCGTGAAAGCTATGTATTGCTGTGTGTTGACTTTAGTTGTTTACCTTTTTACTCTAGTCTTGGTTGAATATGTTCAGTGGGATGAGTCAGTGTCTGCAAGGGACCGTCAACGGTCAACGGTCTTTCACTTGTAAGCTACATGTGGGGAATCTGTAAACCACTGTTGGGTGTGGGTGGTTTGGACATTAAATAATAAATTGATTACTTTTGAAGGCAGTTGGTAGAAGAAAAAGGGCTGTATTTCCAAGCAATTGAAATATGAGGAGGGGTCATCCTGAACAGTTTCTAAGTTGTTTTTGATTCCCTGAATCCTGTAAACCTGAGTGGAAAGTAAAAAAAAAAAAAAGACTATACAAATCAGAAATAATCACTGATTAATTTAAAGCTTTCTTGTAATAAAATATATGTATTAAACTATGAAAAAAAGCCCTTAACACATTAAATTATGCTTACATAATATGCAAATTATTGGGCCACTCTTATAGTCGAATATATTTAAATCTTAACAATTTTGTGAATTTTATTTATAGTCAATGGGCTGCAAAATCTGCTGATTTGCTGCATGTATTCTTGTATATCATACCATGCATGACAACAGTGTGCTCTCTTTTTAAAAGGACACATCATATTGTTTCCTCATGGTGATCATGTTTGCTGGCCCTATTTTTTAACTTTTGGTATCCATGTTGGCGTCATGATTAGATGGTTTTCTGTTTTATTGTTTATTTCCTCATCTCTGCAGTCAGGTTGGAAAATGAATTTACAATATTGAGAAAGAAGTTAGAATATTGTTTTGAATACAAATAGAATATCTACAGTATATTTGTGTTTTGAATACAAATAGAATATCTATCTTTGTGGTTTACAGTTAATAATTCCCAATACCAGGTGTGTCTGCTAGCTTTAAAAAATGATGATTTTTTTTTAGAGGCAGCAGCACAAAGCAGAACATAGAATTTGTAAACAAGAAAAACTCCAAAGCCCACTGAGTCCGGAGTTTAATAAAAATGCATGTAAAATGTAATTAAACAGTCAAAGCATTAGAATATGATTAAAATGATTTCACATGACAAATAAAATGATTGAATAAATAGAGTGACAAACTAATGGTTTCGTCCAATTTAAAAATTCTGTATTTGCCTGCTGTCTGTGGGTTCTGTGTGGGTCCTCAACATTTTAAACTAATGCATACATATGGAAGTATACGTGTGTTTACTCATAATCTTTGGCCTTTTCTGAAGGGCACCCTTGTTCCGTATAGGGAGAAAATGAATCATAATCTGTATCCTGAGCTCTGCAGTATATCCTGGCATCTATAGTGTGTGGGAACCATCCATAACCTGCTTTTTCCAATTCTACCCTGTTTTTCTTTTCTACTCATCATTTCCTCTTTTTTTTTTTTTTCTCACTATAAATTTTAACTTTTAAATTCTTTGTGGTTTTCTTTTTCTCTTTATTTCTTTTTGTTCTGATCTTTCTCAGGGAGCTGATGTAACCGACCCGGGCACAGAGACAGAGGAGAGTTTAGGGGCGTCTGACTCCACCCAGAGGCCAGCAGATTCCCAGACGCACAGCTGTAAGATCCAGGAAACCGTGTCAAACGCACATACGTAGATCCACCTCAGACTCTCCACATGCGCTCACAAACTGTCCCGCCATCCAATTATTATCTGACACTTGACCATGACTGAGAAAGCTGTAATGTGTTGTTGTCTGTCTGAACGGAAGTGTTGAACGTGTGTTAGCCAAAAATAAAATAAAAAGGTCTTTAACAAGGGCACATAAAGGTTGCTTTACTTTGAAAATGAATCCAATGATTCAAGTTATTTTAAGACCCTATATAGCTTGGGGTCAACGTTAAACTTCAGTACATTAGACCAGTCAGGGGCCCATGATTAGAAAAAACACATAATACTACTTCCATTAGGGAACCAGCTAGATTCTCAAATGTAATTATTTTTTTGGAAACGCAATGTTTAAAACTTATAAATGTCAAACATTTTCAGTTCTTCCCTACATTAATGTACCCCTTTTTAAAAGAAATACAAGAATTTTAGTTTGTTTCTTTAATAGCCATAATCCTCTCAAATCATAATGACTTTCTCTCATTTTTAGTAATTTTTGGATACTTTCAAGTAATTGTTTTTGATTTGTGCCGTTTAATCTTCCAAAAATCTGAATTTTAGAGCCTATAAATAAAGCGTGGATTGGTTAGGTTTTTATAATTTCTTTTTTACACAATTCTTAATTATTTCAAATAAAATGGACCTCTGCTTATTTGAGCATTTCTACTGTTTTAGTTGAGGGCAGTACAATGGAGATGTACTCTACGGAACAACCTATCACAAGCTCTGGTACACGGATGCCCCAGTCACCACGGAGACCAACACATCAGCTTCCCCCTCGTCTGAACATTGCCCCGACATCAGAACTGGGACCACCTGCTCAGGTTCAGGTATAAAGGAAGAGTAATATGTCCTTCGTAAGGAAAAGCAGAATCTGAATTTAGATAGAATTGTTATTGTTTTGAGTTATTGATCTATATATTTTTTGGCATTTTAAGGCCATCTCTGTGTAGATCACAAGCTCTGATAATCAATTTTGTAAAATGTAACTCCACAGCGTATGCCTGTTCGTCGTCAGTCAGTGGGCAGAGTCCCTCAGCTCACTCCTGCGGTGACGGGCAGTTCTGTAAGTCCTCTATAACATCAGCGATTTGACAGTCATTGCATTATTTACAGAAATGAAAGTGTGAAACGTGTATGCGTTTGGTTGTATTCACCACTTTTCTACCATCTCTCTGCAGCAGCACTTCTTTGATGATGATGACAGGATGGTTCCCAGCACTCCCACTCTGGTAGTGCCACACCGCTCAGATGGTTTTGACCAGGCCATTCAGTAAGTCTCGCACACTGGACACAGACCAGGAAGTAGGAGTGGCGAGGAAACATTTGAAATGTTGTGTTTAATACTAACAAAACCACTGGTCCATGATCTGTTATTACTGACATTGTTTGGTTATTATTTTTTAGAGTAATTACTGCATAGATTTAACTTGTATACTTGTACTGTTGGTTGCTTCTTTTAATTAAGTACTTTTAGTTTCTATTTTGACATATCACTCAAGTATAAAAAAAAACTTTCGCTATGTTATGGTCTTGGGGGAAAGGACCTAAAATACCTGGGACTGCCATCACTCTGGTGTTTTATGCCACTGAATGTTTTGTTTGTCAGTTCTCCCCAAGTGGCCGGTGTGCCTCGCTTCAGGTTTGGTCTCTCAGATGACATGCCACAGACCAGTTCCTCCTCGCACTCTGACCTGGGACAGCTCGCGTCACAAGGAGGTACTCCGCCGTCACATGTTCTGCAGTCTACGTAAAACGGCATTAAACGCCCCACCAGCTAACTGCAGCAGAAATATTGTTTTTTCTTCTTCACAGAAACGTGAAAACTTCTTTTTTTAAATTTTCTTTACTTGTCTTCAGGTCTTGGGATGTATGAAAGCCCCTTGTTCCTAGCAACTCACGAAGAGGAGTCTGGTGGACGCAGCGTTCCCACCACACCGTCACAAGTTGCAGCACCAGGTAGCCGTCTCCGTTTGTCTGTCAGTCTGATATAAAGCTGTTCTGTTTATCTGTAGACCGACCCTTTTCATCAACATACTTAACATAGTTTACAGTTTCTGAAAGTAGTCATTAAGCTGGATGGAAAGCGTCAAATTTGGGAGTGCTATCAGATGCTTCAAGAAGATCAGTGAGTCAGAAAGTGTATTTTTTTTTTTTTTATGTTCTTGTCTTCCAGTAACAATCTTCTCAGAGGTGGCACAGTCTGACACCGCTGAGCACTCCTCCCAGTCGGTTCCCATGGTGAGCACGTCCACACCAGGCCTGCCAGCAGCAGCCGCTACAGGGGAGGATAGAGACGACGTCTTCCTGGAGCCAGACACTGATAGGTAAGGCTCACTCTTCTCTGCTGTTTGTCAATCTTTTCATGTCTTTTTTTCAGCTGCAAGCCCTGCCCTTTAACTGCAACATTCATTATTTGTTGCCATGCGGGCTTCATATCAGGAATGTGACCTTTACTGTATTCACTGATATGTTGCTCTCTCCACTGTTAGTATTGATAGCTGAATCAAATATCAATCTCTACTGACTGTAAAAGTTAGCAGGTTTATAATAAGTGCATCTTGTGATTTTTATTTATATTTTATATTTCTTGCATTCATGTTTTCACAGGTGATTTTAAGACTGCATGAATGTTTATTTTGATCAGATCCCAAGCAGTGTGTGTGTGTGTGTGTGTGTGTGTGTGTGTTTATTCCAGGTCCAGTGGAGAAGTGTCAGTAGATCCAGTGGTCTCGCAGGGAGATATAGAGGAGCCAGGCCAGCAATCTGATAAGGCCAGCCTTCCCTCCACCAGCCAGGAGCCCTCCTCTAGCTCTGCAGGTACAGATCCACCAATCCAAGTACAAGTCCTACTGCACCCAATCAGATTTTGCAGTAAGCAAGCCAGCATGCTTTTCTGACCCACAATCCTTTGGGCAGCATATATGAGCAAGAGGCTCAAAGTTCAAAGCGCAAGGTTATGAGGAAATGGTATGTCCCAATTGTGTGCATACTGCATGCAACAGTACGCACTTTGTATGGGCAGCTGCAGAACGTACTAAAAGCACTGCATGGATTGGCTCCCTTTTTGGGGCGGCAGTAGCTAACTCCGTGGGGACCTGGCTTGTGAACCGGAGGGTTGCTGGTTCAAGTCTCCACATGGACCAAGTACAGAGTGTGCACTGGTAGCTGGAGAGGTGCCTGTTGAGCAAGTCACCAAACCCTTACCTGCTCGGGGCGCCTGTCCATGGGCAGCCCCCTTGCTCTGACATCTCTCCAATGCGTGTGTGTGTGTGTGTGTGTAATAAAAATAACGGAGTAAAGAAATTGAAATTCCCCAAGAGGGATCAATAAAGTATACATTTTATTTTATTAATACCTATCTGACCTTTTAATTCCCATTTTATAATGGTTCATTTTTTTTGTCTGCAGTTGACCCGCTTTATTCTGCCTGTTTGTTAAGCGCTTTGGTCAGCTTAAATGTGCTAAATTTAACTGTAAATTTGACTTTACTTGACTTTAATTAGTGCTCAGTTCTGATTGCTGTTATTTATTTTTTTCTAGATACAAGCAGTGCTCCACCTAAACCCTCTAGACTTGGACACAGCAGACAGCTGCAGCGCTGGCCAGAACACCGCGGCGGCCGCATGAAGAGAGGAGGTAACATGAAAGCACACACACAAATTGGGAGGTATATGGTGCTAACATTGCTCATGAGCTTGAAACTGTTCCAGGGCCACGTTGACTTTGTGTATTTAGTCCATGGCTCATTTTCAAGGCGCTTGAGTTTGGCAACATAACAAAACATTCATAAAAAACATTTAAATCCTATCTGGCTTACTCCAATGAAAGCATCACAAATGGATTATAAACATTTGCTAGAGGTGTGACGAGATCTCGTCCCACGAAATCTTGCGAGATTAAAATGTGACGAGACTTCTCTTTGAGGTCAAAATTTTCATGTGATATTGGTCACAAGTGCAGAGCAGCAGCCAGTAGAAGGAGTCTAACCTGGTTGGTCTTACAATACATCCGGCTTTGAAGATGAGACTGGCTTGGACTCTAAATTAGCATAAAATATCCCCCGCCTGTTCGCAAAGTTGACTGTTACCTCACTTTTGCAGAGAGGTAGCGGAGTTGCAGTTGTAAAAAGCTGCCTATAAAACCCAGCATTAGAACGTAAAGCTGCCTGTAAAACCCAGCGTTAGAACGTAGAGGGTACGGCCGCTCTCTCGCACTCACTCATTCACGCCTGACACACGGACTGCAGCGTACAGTTCAGTGTGGCTCTGTCTGGCACAAATCGCACTCTTTCTGTCTATTTTTTAATGAGTCAGAAGCAGAAAGCAAAAGCTACCTTTACTCTTAGTGATATTAAACAAAGAAATGTTCTCCCCTCGTCTTAAAATGGTCTTAAATCAATACAAGAGCAGCCTACTTCCTTGTTTACTGCTGCAATGAAACGCTTGGTTACGTTGTATCCTTGGTTTTCTGAGTCTATTTTTCCAGTCATATTTTTTAATTGAAGTTTTCTTTAAAATAGTGTAAATATCTCGTCTCGTTCTTGTGAGCCGAGTGTCTCGTCACATCCCTAACATTTGCTCATGATGTTGTGATTTAAGCAGGAATAGTTTAAGAAAAGGATGCCCAAAACTTGTGGATTACAAGACAATGACTTCTCGTTTTCTCGTCTATCTATAGATCTATCTATAGATATATTTCAAAGCATTTGTTTCATTTGAATTACCAGTCATAGCATTTCATATATATTTGGTGTAATTCAGTTTATTGTTGATGAGAATAGCAGAGGAAACAATTGTTTGACATTTCATACACGTCATACAGCCAATGTACACAATCTTTACATCAGTATACAGGCTTTGTTTAAACAAAAAAACATGTTATATCCCAACAGGTCAGGGATTTCCTTCTCGAGGTGTGCATGGGAGACGATTTGCGAGATGAAGCACACGTCTTGACAACGATGACTTGTCATTCCCATCAGAAACCCATTACACATTTTCCAATCAGCGTGTGCAGATTCTGTATTCAACCTTGATAATGTTCACTTGTTCTGAAGCCTGTTTTTAGTTTAGCTTTCTTTCTTTTTTAATGTACCTTTTTGTAATCAGTCCATGCTGAAGCGGTGTGTTTTATGAAGAATGTAATAAACTTTAAAACTATGAAAAATATTTATGAGACCACTTTCTTTCATCAGACTGTCTTTTGGCATTTGAAAAAGTTGTTGCTCTCAGGTGACGCGTTGGCTGCAGGAGTAGCAATGACAGGATGTTTACTATCCAGCCTCACATTGTAGGATTTGGCTGCAAAAGAAACAGAATGGTTGCTTAAGCATTTTAATTAATACATGGTATTCAGGATGTACTTTTTATCCATGTTAATGCCAGTTTCCATTTTAGTGAACATGAAAAGTGGCATACAACAGAATCTCTTGCATCTGCCAACGGTCCTGACCTCAGAGTTTTCAGGACCTTAACTTGGACAGCTTTTGGCTACAAGGACATGAATCTGAAAAGCTGTAATGTTTCTTGAATGACAAACAACTAGACACTAAATGCCTCCTGATGATTAAACTGAGTGAAATCGTTTACTCAGAAGGGGAATCACAGTATTCTTCAAACTGTAGCTATAATAATTAAAATGGAATCTATTACTGTGGTTACTCTGTTTAAGCCATAGGTGAATGGACACCACCCTTAATGACCTTAACATCTGCCTAATACCCCACCACACCCTGACACACATGGTCCTCATTAGGCATGTCAGACATGATGTGAATGAAGCTAACAAGTCTTAGTGCAGACAATTGAAGGGTGTTCTTTTGAAGATTAGCAATTAAATATTGTAAAGGAAGACATCTTTATAGACCAGTTTTACTTTTTATTTCAGTAACCAAGAATTGTGGGGCGCTAATCCAAAATAAGGCAAGGAGTTGTTGTTTTTTTTCTTCTTTAATGACTACATTTGGGTCTTGATGTGCAGAAGATAGAGCTTGAAAACTTTATTTTCCAACAAATTTCTTTAGTATTAGACTGATTTTAAAGAAAAAAAATCTTAAAATAAAACTAAATCCACTCCCAAAATCTGTTCAAAAGAGAGATATGACTAGAGCACAGGTGTGTATGGATGACTTACATCTTGAGAAGACGTAGTATTTGTATCCCTCTGGCTCTCTGTTGCTCGGGATGGACACAGCAGCTGTGATGGTGGAGGGGAAACCTCTCCAAGATGTCCTGATGTTGACAGCTGCCCCTAGAAGAGACACTGGAAACAAAAGAGTAAAATGAGGGAATTCACATAATGGTTATTTATGTAATATTTTTGACATTATTTTGTTAAATATCACAACCCTTAACAGTTACAGTCCCAATAACTGTACACAGGCAACTTATTTCCCATTGTCAGTTATTTACAAGTTGAACCTCAATGCCCCTTTCACCTCCACAAAAGCATGAGTCACGTTTTCAGAGAACTGCATGTGTTGTAACTCAAATAAAATACGTTTATGTAAGTTCAAGTAAATCTGTTAAAATGCTCAGCAAACACCCAGTACACTCATTATGGTTACATTTACACAGGACCACACAAATTAGGAAAATAAAATGCAATCCATGTCATTGTTGAGATGAATCTATGTAATACAGGTTAAAATAGTTCTTGTCCTGTATGGATTTTTAATTATTGGATTACCTGCTTGTCGAGCCATTCGGTTGTGGGCTGTGTAAACGGCATTCTGGACTTTCCTGCCACATGTTGGACTGGTGCCAAACTGGTAGGAATATTTCTGAACAAATCCCCCTGGAAGAATCAGTCAAGAACATATGCATGATAAACACAGTATTTAAATACTTTTATACTGTGGAAAAAATACATTAAGACAAATGCAATAAAGAAAATAATTAGCTTGACTCTGTAACAGCAGTTTATCACCTCTCTTGAAGAAGTAAACTGACTCTCTCCTCCTACGGTACTGAGGCACAGACAGAGCAGCTGTGATGTGGCCCCGAAGCCCATCAAAGCCCGTATCAATGACCTTTGGATAGTTAGGGTCCAACACATCATTTTCAAATCTCCAGTATTGGGATCCCTGCAAAGATCACAACCCAAAACATTAAAACCTTAGAAAATAAGGAGGGCTCAAGAGGGAATGTGGCATCAAAGAAGAGCCACGACTGTGTATTTAACAGCAGAAATGCACCCTGATATAGTCCGATGGGTCTCCGTAATAAAATCCCTCTAATTTAGATTTGTCGAATGCACTCATTGGTTTGGATGAGATGAGTAAATGTACCCTGAAAATGTATGTTTTGCCTTGGCAGTTGCAGCGGGTGAACACAGTGTCAATGGGGGAAGGGACGCCCCACACTTGTGTGATGCCGCGAGCCGGACCAGGCACCATGTGTCTGTCCAGAATCCAGAAGTAGTGTCCTAAAAAACAATAACATTTCTACATTAGTGTGGTCCAATCACTTAAAGGATTACCATCAGAGTAACTTCAAAGTTTGTTGTATATTTTAATTTGTGTGAATTATGTATTATATTGTCATGGTGATATACATTGTTTGTTTAGATTTTTAGATAACTCAGGTCATTATTTTTTGTAGTTTTCATACTCTTGCAGTGGTGGAAGAAGTATTCAAATAATTTACTTAAAAGTACCAATACAACAATGTAAGGCTACTCCATCATAGGTAAAAGTCCTGCATTCAAAATTGTAAAAGTACAGAAGTGTTATCAGCTTAATGTACTTAAAGTATCAAAAGTAAAAGTACTCTTGATGTAAAACAATGGTCCTTGTGATATTATTATTTATTAAATTACTGATACATCAACATGTATGTAGCATTTCACTGTTTTAGCTGGTCCAGGTGCAGCTAGTTTCAACTATTTTTTGTATAGACTTTAAATACTTTAGTCCAGTGGTATCCAACCTAGGGGCCGGGCCCCCAAGAAAGGATCACAAGGTAAATCTGAGGGGTTGTGAGATAATTAATTGGATAGATTTTTTTATTTTATCTCTTCACACTGTTTAAATGGAAATCACTTTTTGATGGAACCCCTAACAACTCGTACACAATGTATTGTATTTTAAAAACTCATAGTTTTCTTTTAATGTAAAATCTTTATTTCAAAAGTAACTAACTATACTTGTCAGATAAATGTAGTGAAGAAAAAATAAAGTGCCAAATTTCCCTATGAAATGTGGTGACGTAGATGTATAGAGTATCATAAAAAAAACAATGGAAAACATCCTCACACCTCAAAACGGTTGTTATGTTGAGTTCTTGAGAAAATATACTTTCCATCACTGCTTTCTTGTATGTTAATTAACTGGTATTTGGCTTAATGTGTGTTACCATTCTTGGATCAGCTGCCTGGCTGGCACTAACCTCTGAAAACCACGATTGTGCCGTTCCTCAGCGTAGTGACTGCACTGACCGGCCGCCCACTACACAGATTTGTATCGTTGCTGTCATCTGAGAAAAAAAAAGACATTTTGTGAGGAAAAACCAACTGTTTGGATAAACAAGCAATGAGACAAAGAAACCATGCAATCACAGACTGAGTTACTGGGTGTTATATGTACTGTTGTGCTCCAGGAGCTTTAAGGACTTGTTTCCATTCTTTTAAGTATTTGAGCTTTATTTCAATTTTAAAGGAGTGTTTAATTTATTTAGAGTGGGAAAACAGCCACTATTGTCATTTAATATATTGTAGCTACGCTTTGAAGGAAGCTCTGTTCACCCAGAGTCATAATGAAAAAACAACCAAGCTCATAGGCAGGCTGAGAGCAATAATAAATATGTCCCAGAAACTAGAGGCCTCCATTTTTGCAATAGTGTTAGACTCACGTAAAATAAATTAGATATCAGCAGAGACTACGGGAATGGAATTTTGATACTCGCACTGCAATTTTCCATTTCAGAGTCACAGAATTAATCCTTCAGGCTATTTGTTTTCACTGGATGTTGTGTTGAGAATCCAGACCAATGGTAATAACATTTCTTACCTGCTTGGTAGTTTCCGGAATTATCTATGTTGAGAGTTTGTGCAGTGTCCAGAGGCTTAGTCTCAGGTTTGGAGCTGGGTTTAGCCAGGGTAGGTTTAGCCGGAGTTGGTTTAACTGGCAATGGGTTGTATGGGTCAGGTTTGTCCTGGGGTTTTAAGGTGGCTTCAGGTGTTGTGGGTTTGGTTGGGTCTGGAGTGACATTTAGTGGTTTAGTGGTTACTCCTGCTGTAACTTCATCTGTCATGTCATCCTGCACTGCTTCTGTGGATGAGGGAATTTGGGTCATCGGGGCTTCAAGCTCTGGCAAGTCCCCGGACCCTGCAGGAGAAACACTGGTGGAAAGATCTTCAAGGTGTGCCAGAGAAGATGGAGGGCCTATTGTGACGCTGTCTGTGTTTTTTCCAATATCATCTGGCCCGGCGTTTAAAGTGGTTGCCTCTGGGTTGAGTGTCAGGTCCAGCGTTGAGGCAGAGATGGTGGTGACCTGAGAGTTTTCCAGGACTGTAAAAGGGCCCTGTGTGGCTCTTGGGGATACTGGGGCCACAGGTGTGTAGGAGGCTGTGTTGAAGGGTATGGTTGTAACAGCTGGCTCATCAGAGGAGGCTACTGTCGGATCATGTGGAAGAATGTCATCATCGGGAAAAATGTCACTTTCAGGCTGTACCTTTGCCTGCCCCGCTGTCTGGAGCTCTGGGGTGTCGGCTGTAGGAGAATACTCAGTTTGGGGTCCTGAGGTTGGACTAGGCTGGCGGGAGACATGATCAGCTGCTGTTGTGGGCTGAGGGAGAGTTGTTCCTGTCTCGGATGAGATGGTAGGATCACTGGCATCTGGAGGAGGACAAACATGATTATGAATTCAACGGTAGTAAGAAGCATGTTAATGAATTATTGAATTAATGACAGCTGTACAGGTGGCAAAGTAAAGGAAAAATGTGAAAAAATTAGTAGATAAACATACATGTAACAAATACATATGGAGAATAATTCAAAATGCAATTATTTAAACCTGTCGTAAAACATCACTGTACAGTGGAAATATGAATTGCTCAAATCAAAGACAAGTATAAGACATTAGCCACTAGAAAACCTTCTAGTGGCTAATGTGGCTATTTAAAAAAAAACAAAGTTTAGTTAGAATAGGAGTAGTGAGAGGAAGAAAAGGGATTTCTTTTAAACAATGATTTTAATAAAGAATTAAGGTATTTTAATGTAGTATGGCCTTTGTAGTCACTAGAATTGGAGACCTATAGGAGATTTTGGATCGAGATGTAAGACAGCGCTCTCTGCCACCATCATCAAAACATGAGGGAATGAGGGGAATATCTTTTTTGGAATAATGGTGTTTATCTTCCTGTATAGTTAATAGTAATAGTATTTGAGAATATATGCAGAGGAGCTTTGAAGTTATTCTGGCAGTTTGTGGTTTAACACTATTTTACTTGGGTTCTTTGTGTTTTTCCCTTAATTTGCCACCCATCTATTTGTGCCTGCCAGGTAATCCCTGGACATCACATACCTGTGTTCTCAGTGGGGGCTTCCTCGATGATGGGGTAAAGGGTGGAGGGGCTGTCATCGGCCTGTGTTGTTTCGATATCTGAGAGAGTCGTTTGTTTCTGAGAGAAGACTGTAAATGACTCTGTACTGAACTCCAGAGTGTCTGGACTTTGGGTGGGTTCAGTAGAAATTTGATCCGGTAGGTCAGCTGTAGACGATAAATAGCCGCTAGTGCTTGCCTCCGGGTCCTCCACTTTATTGTTGGAAAACTCATCATTGGGAAAAATCTGGCTGTACATATCTAGAGGAAAAGTGAGAAAAGGTGCACACCTGGTTGTCACACTCGTGAAACTTTACTGGGGGAAAAACGTTTAGCTAGATTTATTATCCATGCACATCATTGCTCACCATCACTGGGATCATCTTGTGGATATGATGTTGGACTGACCAGTGGAATCAAATGGTCATCTGTGAGCAAATAAGGCAAAGTCAAATATAAATGTTAAGAATTTCTTTTGTTAATTTTGTTATTAATACTATCTCTATTTTTATGGCATTTGTTTTCTGAGCATGTACATCACTGATTCTGAATGTCTTGACATTCCAGACGGAAATGTCACGACATGTCTTCCTCCTGAGAGAGAAGTAACACGGATGCAAGAGAATCTCCACCCACAAAACTATTCCAAGCCAACTAGTGAATTAAAACACCCAAGAAAATGTTCTGTCATCCTTTCTTGGCTTCATTTTGTGCTTTCCTCTCTTGTGACTGAGCCTGTGCCCGTAACCCTCCTACACACTCAGGCAACACTGCTTCCTTGTGTTTCTTTTGGCCAGTGGGTCTTGTGCTTTTGGCTTGGCCCCCAAAGCAAACCACAGCAGCAGAGCCACAGTGTGACAGTCACCCGTAAACATATTCCTGCCGTCTTCCTGACATATGCCTTATTAAATCCACTGAGTTCAGCTCATGATGATCATTTAGGTAATGCGCATTAGTTTCTGTCATTGGAGTAGCAGTTATTCAAGATGTGAAATAAAGATTTGGAGCTTTCTTGAGTATATTTCAAAAGCATAGTCACCTGCATTGTTTTCCTCGCTGAATGTAGAAGGCTCTGTTCCTTCATTCAGAGTCAGCTCTGTGGAAATATTCACGAATAAAGGTTTGAGAGTTAACCCTGTAAAAAACAGTTTGCCTTAAATCCTAAATTACTCAAAATGTGGAGAGAAATCAACCTAATTGTCAATTTAAATATACCTTTTGGTTTGTTATCATTTACATTATTGCATGAATTAGTCTTCACTGGTGCTGTTGCAAAGGCGGCTCCATTGATTTCTTCTGTGGTAATTAACCGAGACAGAAAATATTGTCAAATTTAACCCAATGCATTTGTGCAGATTACTGCATGCATTGCATGCTACTCCGCATGCTGGTGGACATGCCATGTCAGATTAATCCTGGCTTCACTTCACCACTCATGCACAAATACTAATCTGAAATGATAATTGTTGCATGACAGTGCAACAGAGAAAGGTGAGGGCTGACTTTAACATGCAGTCATGCTGTCACACGACCATCACTGTATTTGCTGATCATGTATAACCATCATGACCACCAAATATCCAAAGAAGACTCCTAAGATGTGTGACCACTTTAAAGTTAATCAGGACAGCAAATATCATGGTAATGTTACTGAGTGTGAAACTGTGAATGACATCTGTCGAGGTTAACATGCAGAAAAACACATATACAAATACAATACAAATAACACAATCACGCTGACTTTGTTGGACCAGGCTTACCTTCTGCATCACAGTGCATCTTGTGATCTGAACAACACTGTTCGTACTTAGCGCAGTCAGAGTCACAGCTACACAGCCGGCCTCTTTTGAAGCCTTCTCCACACCGTCCTTTACATGAGTTTTCTGTTGCACACAAACACATCAGACTCGTACAATAAGACTACACAGGGATATACATAATTATTTTGTTATTCATATGGAACATTCAGGCAGTATATGAATGGTAGCTCTCTTCATGGATGGGGATTAGGAAAATTTGTAATAAATTGACATAAAAACGTTTGATGATTATAAAACTCTCACTTGTGGTGCATTGGGATTCAAAGTCTTTGCAGCACTCTCCATAAGTCAGGCAGCTATAATCACACTGGCACATGTAACCCCTGTAGTACTCAGCACCACATCGACCTTTACAGCTCGCTGTTTATGAGAAAGAGCACATGGAAACAAAAAAGTGTCAGAGAGAGACATAATGGCATCTGTGCTTTTACATTTTGCATTATCTTCTGTCCCAAAACATTGTCTACTTGAGGACATAGTGTGTAAATAATACCACTGTACCAGAAATTGATTTCTGAAGTAGTGACAAATACAGAGACATACCTCTCGTATTAATTATTAACAGAGTAAACATGAATGAGTACAAGAACAGAAAACACACACATAATACTTACTTTGAGCAGCACTAAATGTGAAGACACACGCCAGCAAAACAACAGCACAAAGTACAGTGGAAGACATCCTTCTGTAAATTTGAAACTAAGCATGAGACACACAAAAATAAATAAATCAGAGGGCATTCATGATAAGGACTGAAAATCCTAAGAGAGAAAAGAGGAAATAAAAGGTAACCTACCTTGTCTGAGCCTCTGTCAGAATCCTGTTGAAGGTTTGCCTCGGCTGCTTTTAAAAGGCTGAGCGAGACCAGCTGACTTCCTGTTAATTGGTGGATCCGGTCTAATTAAAAGTGTGATGATCTCACAGGCTGTAGGGAGGATCCTCCAGTCCAGACCAGACCAGACCTGACCATAGGTCCAGACATCATGATTCCCCACAAACAGCTGGAAGCACATCAACACACATCTGTGCCAGACAGACGGCTGACTTCACATACTTCTGAGCAACAGAAAAACAAAATTGGTTGACTTGCTATTCAGTCACAAAATGAGTGAAGTCAAATCAGTACCACATGGACAGTCGTGTAATTTCTTTCACTTCAACGGTCAGCAGGTTGTTTTATTGTTCACTCTTTGAGAGAAAAAGGGTGCAAAAAGAAAGATGATGAAGAATGATTTTCTACACTATAAAAATACAAAATTACAAGTAAAAGTATTTTTTAGTACAAATAATCTTGAACTGTTCTGCCTTTCCCTTGGTTTTTCCCCGGGTTTATTTAATTGTTAGCGTCCTTTGCCCCGTAGACACGATAGGGACGTAACACATAAAAAATAGTAAAAAGTACATATTATCAGCAAAATGTACTTTAAGTATCAACAGAAAAAGAATTCATTAGGCAGAATAAGCCCCGTCAGTTTTACTGTATATTATCATATTATTGATGCATGAACATGACAGCAGTACTTTTATGTAAGAGCTAATAAAGTGGAGCTAATTCCTACTGCTTTATATACTTTTGATCAGATTAATCAATAATAATGCATATCTTATAAACTGATCATATCTGTTTTGTATGTAAAAAATATATGTCTGAAAAGTATCACTGTTAAATGAATGTAGTGGAGTAAATGAAATGTGTCAGACTAGAAGCTTAAAGTAGCATAAAAAGGAAATACTCAAGTACAAGTACTTCAAGATTGTACTTAAGCACAGTACTTGAATAAATGCACTTACTGTAGTTACTTTTTACTGCTGAGAGGGGCGTTGTATGTGGGCTATTGACTGTAACTATATTTTAGGTTTCTGTCATGAACAAATATTTTCTGTTATGGTATTTAGTCAATGAGTTTACGTGCACTTAAGTAACCTGGTTACTGTTGGCTATATGCACTAACCCTTCAGTACAGTATGACCTTATGGCAACCTGTTTATCGACCCTGTTTGTTCCTGAATATATTCACCACTACAGCAATTACAGTTATTATGTGAGTTTTAGTGTGGCACAGGCCTGTTTTATTCTGTTTAAAGAATATGGAGGTATCTGTCTGTCTGTCTGTCTGTCTGTCTGTCTGTATGTCTGTCTGTCTAGTACTTTACAGTATTTCTACAAGATTTTTTCACATATAGATTAACTACATTTAGCTGTGATTTGTTCTAAAGTTGACAGAATTACTGTAGGGCTTGTTTCATTATAGGGGGACAAAAGGCAGGATTCCTTTTTACTATACAAGACTGAACACTGTGTTTATGTACTTTTATAATTTAGGGCTGGTCTGCACTGTGGGCATTTTGTGGTTGGAAGTGCTGATGGACCATATCACGCCTGTGGTATTTTCCTATTGTGTCATGGTCCAATTAGAGGAAAAGCGCTCATTAGTGCACTTGTGTCAATGCAATAATGATAACAGGATCTGGTTGAAATGACTGGGACTACCAAACAGTCAGGTAAACACAAGCACTCAAGGGTCAACAACTCCCCCACTACAGCACCATGAAAAGAGGAAGTATCAAGCCCTTGGTATTTTAAATTGAAAAACACTGACCAAGAGATACATGCCACACTGAGAAGTTGACTGGGTCATGTTGAAAGTTTAGTCAATAGAGTAGAGTCAGTGCGCCCCCTTGTGTTTACAAGGTTGTCTGAGTTTGATGTCTAAAAGCTCAAGAGAAAAGAGTTTCTGCACACAGTCTCTTTGCAAAACCTTTAACTGGCAAGCTTTGGTCCCAATTTGACAATTAAAAGTTTTGCAATTTGGAAACTTTCTTCTTTTTCTATACTATTGTCTCTTTGGCCTCCTGCTCCTAGGCCCTTAAGTGTGTGCAGAAACTGCTGTCTAGTTCAGACAATTTAGAAAGTAAACCTGCTGTGATGTTCCCCAGCGCATGACATGGCAGGCTTAAGATAAGAGAAACCAACTTATGGTCCATCTGGATAGAGAGTGAATGAAGTGTGCTCCCTAATTACAACTTCCCAAATGAGCGAGGGGTGAAGCTCCAATGTAAAATGTGTGTAAAACGTTCAATTGTAGTCATGCATCTTGTTTTTGTGAATCAGGTGAGATCACAACATTTACTATACTATATAATAATGTTACATTGATTCATTTTATTTAAACAGGGACAATGCACAAGTTAACATTAGCCTTGTATAAGAACAAGGAGAGATGCATTGTACTAGGTTGTAGCACAAGTGCTATTTTCCGCCCATAGTCCCTTGGCAGGTCAGTAACACAATATATAAATATATGTTCTTGCCACTTTCTCTCTTTTCTTGGTGATATTTTATATATATATATATATATATATATATATATATATATATATATATATATATATATATATATATATATATATATATATATATATATATATATGAAAAGGAGTCCTGATGGTTCACAGACATGAGCAGTAAGCAGTATCCCTAATCATGTCCCTGCAGGCCAACAAGCCCACAGAGGGCAGACACCTGACACAGAGGGACAGCCAGCAAAATGCAGTTATATCACTGAGACAAGGCACAAAACCCTTATTACCACAGCTGGATGTACACACTGGATCTCCCGGGGAGATGAGAGGACCCCTGAGGGGAAAGTCAGCTTCTTTTTCTTGATCCAAAACTGTGTATGTGCTTTGTCAGCAGTGAAGGCCATCTTCTGTCTTGGCAGCTTTAATCAGCCAGCCTGCAGGGAGCCGATGAGAGGCAGAAACACACAGACACACAGGAGGAAGGGTGATTCAGAGCATGTGGGTGTACACATTGGGCTCATTCAGTAGATACATTTTGCTCTTACCATCTTCCAAGTTGAATAGAGGCTCAGTAACCTCTGCAAAAATGAACATGCAGAATTTGAGTTCAAAACAGGAAATAACACAACAATCATAGCCTGCTTTCATCAGAGGACAAGCACAGCACTTTGTCTTATGAAACTCTTTTTCAGTTTGATTCCTATTAAATTTTCTATAAATTTGTTCTTAACATGCTTAATTAGACAATCAAAAGAAGGCTCACACAGCTGTGAATTGACCCAGCCGTGTAAGCCCTTCATCTGGCATCTGCGAAATCTAGATGAAATAATGAAAATCGTTGTCACAATAAATTGTTTACAGTGTATTGATGCGATGAATGAAACGTGATCACAAAGGACCTTTAGAGGGAGACAAATGAGAGCGTATCAGCTGGTGTATGAAGCAACACTCCCGCAGGATAAGAATAGGAACACCAACAGGTGACGGGCACTGATGATACATAATTCAACAGCTCATTTGATTTTATTTGGAAGATTTTTTACCATGGATTAAAGGCTCATTCTCCGTTTCATTTGTGTACAAGCAGATGGAAGCGAGGGACACTGCCAACAGGCTGTTTACAGAAAGATAGAGTTTGTATATACCGACCCAGCTTGCATTTCACCCTCCTGTATGTGATCTTACACTTAACATATGGATAAGTAATACTCTAGATAATTTGTTTATGTCTTTTATTAATTCAAACACTCATAGATAACTTAGATGTCTTGCCTTGTGACTTTGTGGAAAAAATGTTGTCTTCCTGGCTGCAGCTCAATGCAAGTCTGAAGGTGGATGTTGATAATCTAATCTAACCATCTCAATTACTTCACAGGAAATGTATTCTTGCTATAACCTTGTGCTATGCTACCTCACTGTCTGGCATTTTCTTCTGCTGCACTCTGTCTTGATTTTAATATTGCATCACATCAAGCATCGACACCTCCAGCAGAGGCCTCTCTCTACTCACGTCTTTGATGTGCAAGAGCACCTGAAACTACATGTGAAGCTGGAAGCAATGAGTAACAGCTGTGCTTGTGTCAGGGCTCTCAGCGCCAAGACCAAGACACCAGTTGCATGTACCCACATAGATAAAAAAAAATGCCCACATTTATACATTTTAAAAGTCCTTAGTCTAAAAAAAACTTAATCTGTAAGTTTTTGCAGAGATATTCAGCACAAACTACTTCATCTAAATCCACTACATGGTTGCTGGTTGAACCAAATACAACAAAATGTCCATACCTTTGCACAAAATCGAGCTACTGTATTTTCCTTTATTATTTATGCCAAATAGCATAAAACACCGCTGATCAGTTTTTGAGGCTTGCCTTTATTATCAACAAGTCTTTATCCAATGTTGATGCTCTTTTACACTACTTGTCGATGCATGGATGCTAAAACAACTTCCACTTGGGGCGACCTCTAGCTCACCCAGTAAGAGTGTGCGCCCCATGTAGGCTGAGGCCTTTGCAGCAGCACAGGTTGAATCTGATCTGCAGCCCTTTGCTGCGTGTCATCCCCCATCTCTCTCCCACCTTTCCTGTCTATCCACTGTCACTCTGAAATAGAAGGGGAAAAAGCCCCAAAAAATAATCTTAAAAAAATAACTTCCAGTTTCCTAATTCTGATTCATAATCAATCTTATTTTTTTCTTTTGTTACAAAGTCATTATGTAAGGGCTCCATGTGTGAAGCACAGCACTGAGAGAGATCTGCAGTAGGGCTTAAGGGATAGAAACAACCTTGTCTTGTGCTGTCTGCTGAGACACCAGTACAGACTCAGCGGTTGATGCCAAGGCGATGACACCCTGCACTGCACCATATGCATGTTACAGGCTTCATTGAAGGACTGATGGAGAAAACTGATTTATTTATCGCTATCTCACTATCAATCAACATGCACCTCACCAGTGCTGCTGCCCTAGCTTCCTCCAGGACTACTGTCAGCATCTTAACCATCTTATCTGATACGGATAAGGAGGTTGGCCTGGAGGTACATATTTCCCTGTCACTCATCCCCTGAAATGTATGCTGTACAAGTATGGACATGCTCTTACTATCCTTCAAGCTGCAATTCTATCATATGCATACATTTGGTGAATTGCAGGTCAAACCCCTTATTTTGCGCTACTACCTTTTTAACATATATGTACTACAAAACTTTAACACACTGTACAGTCAACTGTTTTTAAAAAATGTTTATCTGGTTTTCTATATTTTAGTCTATGTATTCTTACGTACGTCTGTATGATTGTTTTCTTTTTCTGTTGCACTGCAAGTGGCTGGTGAATAGTTTTTTTTTATTTTCTTTATGTATGCAAGTACACATGGAACTATGACAAATAAATTAATCTGAAATCTATTTTGACAGCATTTAAATTACTATATTTCATTTTGTAGGTCCTACTATGACCTGCAAATCACAATATTAATGCTAACTTGGATGTGTGTAAATGACATGCTTCTTTACTGCTTTCTGCTTGTATATGAGTGGTCATTCATACATTTCTTTATAGCCAGCAAGAAGGATGCATTTTTCTTGGCCAGAAATATCGACCACAAATCATTAGTATAAGTACAATTATTCAGACTGAATGTGGCATTATAAAAGAAAGCAATACTGCAGCTATGTTTTATAACTTTTAATGGTGAGGTAGTGAGGTACATTTCTTAGTAAAGCGTGGCTGAAGGACAAGTCTTTCCCAAAGACACAAAACAAACAAGAGATGGTGTTGTGTTTATAAATTACAGCTGTTGTAACTGTATGCAAAAGGTATATGCACGTCTTTCTGTATTGGTGGTAAATAACAGGGTTTATTTAGTGTCCTAAGAGGCCTGACTGCTCAGATATAGAGAAGTCAATATGATAGATGAGCATTGATTGAGAAGAAAGTTTTGTTCCTTATATTCTCCTGACGCTGCCTTTTTAATCCTTAAAACCTCACTTAACCACCAGCAGGTTAGTCATTACAAACACATGATATGCAGACAAACACACACAACGTTATTTTAATTCTAGTGTTAAATTCTCCCAAAGTTTCCAACTATACAAAATATAGTATGCCAGGCTGAATGTGTGGGAAATATACAGAATGATGCACAAGACGTGTAATATTTCTATTTGATGGAATGGTGCAGCCATAAAAAAATATTTTGAATAAGTGTAAAACCTTTTTTTTTAATTTATGTTAGTTTATTTAACAGGGAAAATACGGATAAACATTGTTACATAGGATTGCAACAGATGGCACACGGTTGTCCCTGCTTTGGCTTTTGAATTCAGATCAAAACAACTAAATTGTGGCAGGGTTGGTTCCGTGGGTAGAGCAGGTGCATAGATACTGAGAGGTTTGTGCCTCAACGCAGAGGTCCAGGGTTCAAGTCCAACCTGTGATGATTTCTAGCATATCTTCCCCCTTTCTCACCTAGCTGTCCTGTCAAAAATTAAAGGTGGAAAAGCCCAAAGAAATAATCTTTAACAAAAAAAACTAACAATTTGATAAAGCAGTTTCAGGATAAAAACAACAAAACAGACTGTCTGCATGAAGCCTACATGACTGTGTTTGCATTGACATATAGGTCTTTGAGTAAGTTTAAACGCTCTCAACACCCACATAGGCGTTTTCAGTTAATCTGTCTGATTAAACCTCTTCCCAGGACTGTGTGGGTGAGTATGGACTGTGATTAATTGACATCTTCCAGAGTCTCTTGTTTGCTTTGTTGCACCTATGACAGTACGGTCAGAACAAGTGACACCTTTATCGTTCTTATTGGTAACATTAGATGAAGATTTGTGAAGTTCTGGCCCACCTTCAACAACACTGAGCAGCCTTGAACAACCAGAATAACTGAACACACCTGTGCTGTGTGGATGTTTAATGTGTGTATAGCTATATATGTATGTATGTATGTATGTATGTATGTATGTATGTATGTATGTATGTATGTATGTATGTATGTATGTATGTATGTATGTATGTAGCTATGTATGTATGTAGCTATGTATATATATACATATATATACATATATTACTAAACTTTGCTTACCCTTTGTCTCTTTTCCCAGAAATAAAAGGCATACAGAGGCCACGTCCTTTAGGTCCCTTACATTTCATTTATACGTTCTGTATTTTGTGGGCGTCGTCCTGGAAACAAATACCCAATAGGCTGCTAGTATTCTCGTTAAGATCCGCCTTTTCATGGTTGCTATGTCTACTACGCGTTTCTCTCTGATGGACGGACTGATTAGCCAATCAGCATCGAGCTGGGCGGGCATTTGCGCGCACACTGAAACTGCCTGGTGAAATTTCTACTACTATGATCACACCGCTTAGGGTGCATTCAAGTGTCGGGCTGTGGCTACCGAAAGGACTGGGGATGGAAAATGTACAATAAACGCTATTGGAAAAGTCTATACAGGTAATGCATTATTCCTTGTCTTCTTTTTACCTAATTCTGTTACACTAATATAATTCAGAAATTGGCTCGAAAGACTGAGCTAATGCTAAGCTATTAAAAATATCGAGTTGGTCATGCATGGCTGTGACATTGTTGAAATGAAACTGGCAGCAGTAACGTTAGTAGACACGTTTGTTTGACATATGAACGGAAGGAAATTGAGCTGACATTGGACGAGAAACTTAACGAGAGACAAGTAAATGCATGAGCTTAAAATATAACGTAAATCCAGAATTTAAACTTTAGTAGACCAGTGTTTACTTTCACAAACCAAAATATCTTTCCATAGATGAATTCAGAGTTAGCATCATCTGCCAAGCTGGGATAGTGTTTTATCGGACAGAATTTTGATATTAGTCCTACTGACATGTACATTAATTTGACACTGGCTCCCACTCGGGGGATATTTCTGTCTTCTGATGCTAACTTAGAGTCATTTTTGGAGCTGGATGGGGGATTTTTGGTCTGTCAGTTCTTGTGCGACTAAATAACACTCTTCACGTGAACCTATGACTTGAGCCCTGCCAATACATGATTTCTGAGGCTTCTATCCATACTAATATTTGAGAGTTTAAAAAACCTGCTAATGATGTATTAGACTGGACATTTTACAGTTGACAAAAACTCACCAGTGCTTTCCTGTGGACTGTTTAGAAATGATCTTTTTATATCTTTGGCATTTCTGTACTGCAATGTTTTGTTACTTAATACTGAGCTAAGCTAACCTGAAAGTGGCTAATACCTCATCAAAGTTGCTGATACCTAATTATACCTTGGAAAAGTGAAAACACTGACTTTTCAGCAAGCCTAAAAACTGAATCAGAACCAGTTATGGGTTTACTGCTGGAGATCAAAGATCATGAGTCCCATGATGGGGTTTCTAGGTTAGATGGAGAGAGCTGCTCATGCCTCCAAATATTATGTCCTAGATATCCTATGCCAATTCTTCGAGGTATGGCAGGTATTTGTTTGCCTCTACTGGAGAATAGTACTCACATTTGAGACACCCTGGTCCAGGTCTTGTAAACAACCTCTACTCAGGAGGGATCAGATTAAACAGAGCTTTTGATAAGAAGTTGTTTATCTATCTGGGTTTTTTATATGATGACTCAGTTTTATGCTATCTTGAATTGAAATGTAGTATCTTGCTGTAGTATTTTGAATTGACAACACTGCAGTGGTGCCTTAATAACCGTGCAGTATCATAACGGGCATATCTTTACCAGATAGGCCCCACGCATTCAAATTAACTGAAAGGTCTTTTAATATGACACTTAACAACAACCTAAATTGTTAATGTTTTCAGATATCAGTAATGTTTGTTAACAATGGAGTAAAACATGCTTACATTTTGAAGAACACTCAAAACACAGATATTCAATTACGAATGTGAATATGCCTCAAACCTTTATGGTAAAAATACATATTGGGGGTTTCACTGCAGCCTACTTGTCTACGACCACAATATCCCTTATTTCCTTTCTCTCAGCATTTCCTGTCACTCTCTACTGTATGCTATCAAATGCAGTAGAATGTGATAGAAATCATCTTTGAAAAATACAGATTGTATATCATTTGTCAGCCAGTAGTATGATTCCACTTTGCTTGATTCTACCAATATTTTATTGGGTAAAATATCTTCAAAAGCGAAAAGTAGGAACGATCATTTTGGTGAGTTTAGGGTTTTGAGGTGGGCACACGCTTTATTGCATCACTTTTAGGAGGTGCAAACTGTCCGGTTGCACCAAAGCAACCAGACTGGAATTCCCCTTTTAACTGTCTGATAGACGGTTAATATCCAAACAGTTATAACATTAGCAACAGTATTTGCATCTTCACACTGCAGCACAGCTGTCTTCTTATGCTACAATGGCCTGTATGCCGGTGTTGTTTTTCTCTCTCTGCATGCCTCAATGGCAGGAGTTGAGTTCTCTCTCTGGTGCCTTGTCTTCAACAGGAGATAGACCTTTTCCTTGCTGAACGCTCAGAAAGTGAATCAGGATGAGTGGGATGGAGAGAAGGGTGGGGGGGGAAGCAATATAATTAAAGAAAGAGAAGTGTTCTTGACGATCGATTGTCATTCACTGCCCAAAGGCTGTTTTCTAGTGTCTGTCTGTTGAGGCTCAGTAGTAATGCATATCCAAAGGTATGATTATACTAAGACTACAAGTTAGATCTCAACCTAGAAGAACATTTTGGCTTGAATAAAGATGCTTTGCTCTAATTTTGTAAATTCCATAAGCTTTTTGCTTTATTGATTATGCCTTAATGCTGCTGAGATAAAGAAATGTTTTTTTTACCTACCATAGTTGTGTGGCTCTATAAATGGTAATTTAGTTATGAGTCTCAACAAATATTACATTGATTGCCATAAAATTGTCTTGGAGATTATGTCGCCTGAGTGAGCTCTGGGCTAGATGCGAGCATTCTATGCCAACAATTATGATAAATAAATAAAAAAGTTCAACAGTGTCACAACACTGTGTGACATGTTTACTGGATTCACAGTAGTACAAATTTACATTGATGATAATGTAGATGGGGAGTTGGACAGTCTGTAAAAGCACTTAATGTAATGTAAAGCATGGATATTTTCAGATGCCTGTGTTAACATGTTTTTATTTTGGATGTGCTAAGTGGTGGTCATTTTGAATTTCAAACCCAGGATTTGACAGCCGGTGGACAATTATGCTACGATTCCCTGGTTGTTTTTTTGTTTTTTGTCTTAGTCAAATGGTGAAATGTTTGTTCTGCAAGATAGTGATGCTATCACAGCAAAATTAATAGAAATGCTTTCTGAAACCATACTTACCTGATGACTCCTCTTTCCCTCTCTTTGACCTACAGATCTTTTTTTCATTTTTTTTTTTTTAAAGATGATTTTTTTTGGGGCATTTTTAGGCCTTTATTTTCACAGGACAGGGGGAGAGAGAGGGGGAATGACATGCAGCAAAGGGCCGCAGGTCAGAGTCAGACCCGCGGCCGCTGCGTCGAGGAGTAAACCTCCACATACGTGCACCCGGCGCCTGCTCTACCAACGGAGCCAACCCCGCCAAACGATAGGGATCTTTTTACTACTTACTCCGGCCTCCCTCCTCCCCTATTGGCTGTCCTACAACCCATTATATGGTGCCAATGACAGATATTAATTATACATGTGTAGCTTCTCATATGTAGGCTGGAGTGCTACAAGGCCTCCCCTCTGCTTTGCCAAGCAGGGCAGAACCCAAAGGCAGGAAATACGAGGCAGGAAACAGTAAATCTAACCTGTTACATAATGAAAACACAAACAAAACTCTTAATACTTTCAATTCAAAGCTCTTGATTTACAGCGCAAGAGTTTTCAAGTGCAGTTAACATTATGCGTCTAAAAGTTGAGGTGACAACAGGCCTGCTGTGAAATTGTGTACCTTGTGTAAACCATGACCTGTGCCTGAGGTTGTGAATGATCCCAGCCAAGATCTCCTCATGACAGATGGGAGGATCCTGGGGCAGAATGGTCTGTGATCTGTTTCTGGGTTACTGGTTCTTGTTATGCTCTGAAGTGCCAAGCATGATAAGGAGAGGTGAAAGAAAATGATTTTGTTGATTTGCTTAATATCAGCATTGAGGGTGATTTCGATTTGAGATTACTTTAATTAAAAAGGAATCGGCCACAGCCACGAGGAGAGAAACCTTGAATAGAATCATAATCTTTTGGTTAAAAAAACTGGAAAATCTTTTTCCTACATTATTCATAGACCAACGCTGAAAAGATTAGTAAATTAACCAATGGACAGCAAATTAATCTGCAACAATTGTAATAATAGATTAGATTTGCTTCTCAAATAGGAGGATTTGCTGCTTTTCTCTTTTTTTTTTTTACATCACTGTGAACTGAATATCTTTTGGTTTTGGACAGTTAGTCGGACAAAACAAGCAATTTGAATACGTCCTCTGAAAATCATGATCTGTATTTTTCACTATTTTGGGATATTCTATTGATCCAAACGATTAATTGGTTAATCAAGAAAACAATTAAAATGCCGTCTGATCGTTTTTTCCTTATATTAGTCATATGACAGATATCAGATAAGTAGAGCTGGAGCAATTAGTCAATAAAGAAAACTAATCTCCAACAGTTTTGATAATCAGTTGATCATTTAAGTCATTTATCAAGCTAAAATGCGTAATATTTGCCTGTTACAGCTTCTAAATATGAGCATTTGCTGTTTGTCTCAGTTTTACATCATTTAAATTAAAGGTGGAGTGTTGGTCAAAATCAGTGACAATTTTGCTAATCGATTAGTTGTTTTAAGACAACAAACGCACCTATTCGAACTGGCTTTCCAAAGCCCGGCCAGCTAGCCCAGGCTCTAACTATCGACGTTGACTTTGAGTACCTAGAAAAGGGCTACTGTATATAAATTTGATTTATTATTATTATTAGGTTACTTTTCAAGCAAAAATGGCAACATTTATCCTCATTCCAGCTTCGTATGTGATAGTAAACTGAGTGTAAAAATGAGAGGGAAAATTTGTCCTCCGTCTCTCCTCAGATACAGTAAATTGAAGTGTTAGACTACTTAATTCTTAGTCTTAATTCACAGCTGCACTGCTGCATACATGCTCATCTCTAGTGTGTCAATCTCTAGCTGTGTACGGACGTCAACGTGTATTGTGAGAGTGTTTGCAGCCATGCTGCGTGCACTCTCACACAGCTGGTCATGCCAGGGCTGGGAAGTGATGCCCGCCTGGCACGTTGTCCTAGAGTGGACTGGACTGTGGCTGTATGCTGCAGTGACAAAAGCACATTCAGGCTAGGACAATGGGGAGCTGATAGCCTGGGTTTCTCTCTCTCACACACTCACACACACACACACACACACACACACACACACACACACACACACACACACACACACACACACACACACACAGCCCTCCTGTCTATTGTGTCTGCTGTCTCACTATTTCTCTCGTTCGGTCCCATTCACTGAAGGCTCGAGCACGCGCTCACCCAGCAACCTGTTTATCGCTTTAAGAGAATAAGCTCTGCACAGTGTTGTTTCTAATGCTGCTTTAGTCATTAAATACAGGGTGTAATTCTGTTATCAAGTTGGCGGTGATGTGATTGTTGGTTTCAGTTTGTCATCACTAAAGTGCAGGCTCTGGTTTTAGTGCTTTAGTGTTTTTGTTGACACATTTGGCTTTGTGGGCTTTGCCGACAATTTGGGGGTGCTGGATTTGTCATTTATGATTGTAGCAATCTTTCTCTTCATAATAGACACACACTGAATCACCACCAGGATACTGCATATCGAGTAAGATCAGGGTCTGATGTGTTTCATCTTTATACATACGTTTATTGACTGACTTCTGTTTTTTTTGATGATTTTTGTTTTATTTATAAGATGGCAGAAATGTCCCAGTTTGTGTTCAAATTGCAGTCAAACAGTCCAAAACCCAAAGATATTCACTTATTTATATATATATATATATATATATATATATATATATATATATATATATATATATATATACAAACAAACAAACAAACCGAGAAAAGCAACAAATCCTCACCTTTTACAAGCTGGATCCAGATAATGTTTGGCATTTTTGCTTAAAAAATGACTTGAATTGTGGCCGGGTTGTAAAAATGCTAAACATTCTCTGTTTTCAGGTTCTGAAATGTGAATATTTGCTGATGCTCTTGCCACCACTGGGATATTATAATGGGATTTGTTCTCTATTCCCTGACTTTTTATAGACTAGAAAAGAAAGAATAATCTGCAAATCAATCGATAATAAAACATTATTGTTAGTAGGAACCCTTAAAGTGTTGTTTATCATTTTCAGACAAGGGTTTACGCTCTATCCCCCGCGTATGACCATTTCTTATCACGAGACCAAAAGTTCACATTTAGGTCACGTGATGCCTCCTGAGCCAACTCCATTGAATGAAGACCATGAGATGCATTGAAAGCTCTGAATCATTTGTAAGTTTTTTTAACTTCACCATATGTTGTCCGCAAAGGGAAAGTATTTCACTATCCCCTGATCCCCCTGGAAGTCATGTATTTGTCCTGACAGTTAATGGTGATGATGCAGACAGGTGAATTGAGTCGTTGACAGAGATAAGTATAGAGAATAAGTGTGCAGAAATAAGCTTTTAGTTGTGCTTCTTTTGTGTCAAAAATCTGTTCTGACAAATGGAAGGAGAAACTCAATTGAATTAATATAGATGAATTGAAACACCATATTGGAGCTTGACTGATCATATAAACTCACATTCATGAAAGAAACTACTAAACATCCACAGTGAAGTCTTGCTATAAAATTGCCAGCCACAGCGGTGAGTCATCGCACGCTGGTAGATGTGGCAGAGGAGTGCAGAAAGCTGTCTGGTGGCAACGAAGGGGAAATTAGGCCTGACACAATGATCTCTCCTCCACGCTTCGCTAAATCAGGTTTAAAACTAATACTGAGGGACAGAAGAGTCGATCTGCAGTGCAGTAGACTTCTCTGTAAGCCTCCAGCTGCTCTATAAATTCCGTCTGTTTGTCCTTGTCCAACCTCTCTCACACCCGCACTTGAGAAGTAGAAATCTGACTGCATTGCTGGTATTTATGACTTCAAGATGTTTTTTAAAAACATGTTTGGACACTAGGGGTGCAGAGAATGATTATTTTCATTACCGTTTTAATCTGTTGATTATTTTTTGGATTAATTGACTTAAAATAGTGAAAAAAGCTCATCACAGTTTCCCAGGGAATTCTTTATTTAAAAAAAAAAAAAAAAAAATGTGTTTGGCATTATAGGCCTTTATTTGATAGGACAGCTTAGATATGAAAGGTGAGAGAAAGGGGAAATGACATGCAGCAAAGGGCTGCAGGTCAGAACCGAACCCACGGCTGCTGCGGCGAGGACTGAGCCTCTGCATATGGGCATGCACTCACCTGGTGAGCTACCCAGGCTCCCAAAATTTCCTCCAAAAAAAAATCCTCCCAATTTAGAATTGGATGAATAGTAATCACTTTGGTTATCTTTTCATTGAGCTCCATTATCAGATCAAATGTTTTATTTGTCCAATACTTTATGACCGAAAACTAATGACACTCCCAACATGTCTGGGATGAATCTGCCGCATGTTTTAGCAAAGACATTTTATTCATCTTACTTATGCCACAGCAACTATGTCGCTTCACTTTTTGTCTCATCTCTTCATCTCGTCCATCATCCTTTCGGAGGATTGTTTACGTTTACCTGTCTGATTCTTCAAGACGGCTGTTTGTTTTGTCTCACCATTCACCTCACCTCACTTGTCACCTCTACCTGTCCTTTCCCTTTTTTGCTCAATTCTTTTGTGTCCTTTCTATCTCCCTTCTGCTTTGCTCCCTGAGCTTGTGACAAAATGTACCTGTTCAGAGGTTAGTGAAGCATCTTTATTCCACATTTGGCTGTGTCACTACATTTAACCCAGGTCTATTTTTATTTTGCTCTTTGCGCCAGAGGATGCTGTTCTTCGGCGCTTTCACCGACAGCGTTAGCAAGGGGTGCAATTCCTGTCCAACCTCTCACCTTTTCTCCCACTCAAATGAGAGAGACAGGCAGGTGGAGGTGGTGAGGAGGCAGGAGTTTGTGTTGACCTACCCTCCTTCCCTTCCTCCAAAGAGGCATCTGTTAGTAGATTGCTCTCTGGCAAAAGAAAGAGGAAAGGGAAATAAAAACAAAAATGCTCAATTCGGGCAGAGAGGATGCACCATTTATTTCCTGCAGGAATTAAATGGGATGTGGATAGTGTTTGTCTGTAAGAAACCTTCTTTCACTCCTCTCCATCTGCTTTTACTAAGTCCTAACTTTTCATGGCAGCCATCTGTGTGTTGGCAGGCAGTGTGAGGGTGGCAGAGAGCAGGAGAAGAGGTTAGTGTGTCTCCATTGATAAGGCTGATTGCCTTGTATCTCTAACTGACCCTACTGTCTGTCTGTTGATGATATGATCTTTAGCTTAAGTTTCTTTTCTTGCTTTACTATCTGTGTGGCTGTGCTGCTCTCTCTCTCTCTGCTGGCTCTTTGACCTGTTATACGTGATCATCTAGCATAAAAAACAAGGATAGTCAAGCATGATTGAATGTAAACATATTGGCAGGGAAACAGGATTACAAGACATGTATAGTATGTAATTTTCATGTATCCTTGTGTGTCAAAAAAGCTGTTTCTAAACCAAAGAAAGTAAGAGTTCCCAAAACATGTTCTCGATTTGTTAAGCCATGCTAGTGGCGTGGTTGTAGAGATGGCAATGTTGTTCTGTTATTCCAGCACTTTGGTTTAGATTGAAATATCTGAACAACTACTGGATGGATTGCTATGACATTTTGCTATGAATTCTACAACAACAATCCTCGCCTTTATGTTATTATAAAATATCTATTCAATCTATTTAAAATTTAAAAGCTTACAAAAAAGGCTAGATAATAATGAGAAAATCAATGTGGGCTGACTATTAAAGTTGGAGTTCTCTGTGTTTAGGAGTCTGTTCCTCACTGGTCCCAGTTTACTTCTGCATCGCTGACCAGACTAATTTTCTAAGAATCGTGGTTCACTTGAAACAACTTTCTTGCCTTTTCTTAAGACACCATGGCTACATCCCAATAGCTGTAATTTAAGTTAAGTAATAATTAAGTCTGTTAAGAAATTCATGAAGAAATCTATGAAGCACTAAGTTTTGAATTTACCAGTTTGTTTTTCCACTCTTAGTACAATGTTGGTAACAAGTCGTAGTTAACAGAAGAAATGTCTTTTTTTTTTCTCTGACATTCTACTTTCTCTTTTTCTCCCTTAAAGTGCTTACACGCAACATTGAACCTAATATGAATCTGTCTGTCTGTGTCCTGATTACACTTATAGAATACCTGCAGCTATTGTAAGAAAAGGCTCCATGTTATTGGGCTTAATTATCATCTGAAATTACAATATTGTAACAATTTAATTTTTTCTTTTATCTGAGAATAATATATAGGCCACTAATTTGTATGGAGCATCCCTAATTACTGTCATTTATAGCAGCCACTGTGGGACTGAGAGCGATGCACTGAGGCAACTCAAGATGATCCCATATATTTATATTTATTTATATATTTAAGTCTCGTTGTCTATCTGTTTAGGTTTCTCACAGTTTACCATAGTGCCTGCAGTAGGTTGAGATTTGATGCTGTGATTAAACCATATGTGCATGGGGACACAGAGCAAAACCAACATTTGTGCGGACATTTAATTTCTGAATAAAAAATGATCTTGAGCCTGAGGAATTAAGGTCACAGTGTGTCCCACTTCTTCTCTGGCCTCAGAGCTGATTTTGGCTGAACGGTTAGTTGGAACCAGATGGAGAATACTGGATGTCCCACCGTGGCTGCTATCCACATGGGGTCCCAGTGCACACCTCATTCTCTGTCTTTGTGTTTCTGGATCGTGCTGAGTCTAAACAGTCAGGGTTAAAACAAAATGACTAATAATTCTGATCTATAGTATAGTAGTTATATGGGGCATCAGGCTGTCAGAAGAAGAAAACAAGAGGCTTCTGTCATCCCTCACCATGGTGTGTCTGTTTTTTGCCAAATTATTGTTGAGTTATTGTAGATAATATTGTAGACAGATTCACAAAATAATTTGTCTGAATCCCATACCATTTTACTAAGAATATTAGCTACAATAACCAGTAATATATAACCAATCAATCAATCAACCCATAGTCCAGTCCAGAGATTAAGAATCTATTTGTGGCAACTGTATTAATCAGGACAAAAGAAATCCGCCATGAGCTGGCACTAACAATGAAATATCTACACTGGTATAATATCATTACCTATAATTTCCTATATGTTCTGTTTAAATGACCTCATGTTGACAAGGTTGTCCTTGGTAAAACATATTGTGGTGCACAGAAACAATAATAATTATTATCAAAGTTATGCATTACATCAGACAAACCGTTTCACACATTTTAAAACTAAAACTTCAATAGCTAATTTTGTTAGTTTTTAATTACATTGTGCTTTGAATAATTCATTTGGAAAACTATCACAGGATATGATGATGTTGTCACAGTAATATTTCATTAAAAATCAATTAATTGGGATATATTATCTGCTCGATAATATTTCAGTCTTTTTGTATCTTTCTCCTGTGCCGAGCTAACCTGCTCTGCCAAACAGAATGCTGTCTGCAGGGGCCTCCAGTCCCACCGCTGAGCTAATTAACAAGGTGTGAGGGGTGTGTGTGTAGTAGGTCTCGCTGTGTTTGTTTCTGTGTGTGTTGCAGCCTAATGCCAGGTCGCCCGGACTGAGCTGAGTCTGTGCCAATGCAGGGAAAGGGCTGTTGTCAACACACACACACACACACACACACACACACACACACACACACACACACACAGAGTCAGCAAAATAACAGAAAATCCTATATGAGGGCAGCCCTGGGGAAACACTTACATTATGGATTCTCTTGGAAGGTGTGTGTGTGTGTGTGTATATATATATATATATATATATATATATATATATATATATATATATATATATATATATATATATATATATATATATATATATATATATATAAACAACAATGGTAAATATTTTTTATTTTAGTAGTTTGAATTTATAGTAAGTATATGCGTGGCCTCGTTTTTTTTTTTTTTTTGGTGCTATGCATTTGCTGCTGTGATGTTTTTGCACTCTTAATATAATACATAAATAATAAGATAATACATAAATGCTAACTTTTCCATAAACAAAGTGAGTATTATTACTCAGTCAGCCAATATGAAAAATGCCACAGATAGATGAGCTGATCAACAGCAGCATGGGACAGAAGGTGACTCAGCCAATCAGAGCAGAGTGCTGCAGCCTCCAGTTTCACAAGCTGTAATCAGCTCCTCTGTGGCTACCTCTGCCTCGTTCCTCCATCGATTTATCTCTTCTTTCCTGTATTCCCTCACCTTCCTCCCCCATCTCCCCTGTCACTCCTCCTCCCTGCTTCCTTTCTCCGCTCCCTCCATCCTGTGAGTTTATCCTTTTGAAGTCATTTGTTAAGCTCTCCTCTGTTCTCCCTCTGGAGCTCCCTTCCTGCACTATAGGTGTCCAGGGAATTTTTATAAAGTCAGGACTCTCTGGAAGCTTGTTTATGTGTACTTTGCAGAGACTTTAATGCTGCATTTTCTTATCAGAGGGCAGAGAAAAGGCTGAGCATAAACATTTGACCAATTGTTACCAGGAACCCAATAGGCATCCTTCCAGGTTATTATCCCAAGCACTTAGACTGTGATGTAGAGTAAATGTCAGGCAGATTAAAAAAGAATTAGTATTAATGTCACCTCCTGCTCTCTCATACTTCTTATCCTCCTCTTTTACAGATTGCTGTGAATCTCTGAGTGAAGATGGCCTTTTTTAAGAACAACTTCTGGGTAAGTGTTGAAAACACCTGGAAAAGAGTCAATATAGTGATGGAGATTATGTAGAAAGACACATGCCTATGGTGGCTACATTGATCATGTTTTTACACCTTGAGACACTCATATTACTTATTCACATGTTATAGCTGAATCACAAACATGAGTCACTGAGCTTTTCATTTATATTCTCAGTCAAGCAGCCAAACCTCTGGCTCCCTGCTGCTCCTCAGATAGGCACAGGAAGCGCTGGCTGTTTCCCTCATCCGCTCACTTGCAAATAATAGAGATTGATCTTGTATTCAGCAATCTGCTTATTTTCTGCCACATGGAGAGCAATGTCATTCAGATAAGTATTGTAGGCAGAGATGATGTCACACTCTTCAGTGCTATTAATGTAAAAGGCTTTTTGTCTGTAGTAGTTTCAAATGCTTTTAACTTGCTATTACTTATTTCAGGGAAATTCTTGAAGCTTAAGACTGCATTAGGGCTGCAACTAACGATTATTTTCATAGTCGATTAATCTGTAGATTTTGTTTTCGATTAGTCGATTAGTTGTTTGGTCTACTAGTCCAGTGCCCGTTGAAAATGTGCCTGTTTGGAACGGGACAATTGCTTGGCCTGTGGTATTGCTGCTTGTAGAATTCTTCAAAACCAAATTGTACCCCAAAATGACTTACAGAAGGACCCCAAACCACTTCATATGCAACTCCCCTGTATAGCCTACTACTAACTTACAGTGTAGGCTACTTCTACATCAGAGGAAGACATTGTACTACTGTATTTACCTGACAGAGAACGCTGCAGATTCAGAATGTAATCACAAAATATCACAATGAAATGTGGAGTAATCAGACATTGGCCTCATGGCAGAATGTATCTGTACATTCATGAAGTAGACTCATAAAGCCACGGAGTAAGCCTGAATTTGACGCTCAGTTCGAAACAGTTTAAACTCGTCGGTACCTGGGCAAATTCACATCTATTCATATCCTTCACTTTGTATGCTGCCACTAAAATTTGCTTCACCTTCTGTCTGAACACACAGAACTCAGAACTCAGTACTCAGAAAGTTCTCAGGTTTGAAACCCAGCTCTGTTTGTCTGTGGGAAGTCACCATTTTGTAAACTCCAAAACATAACTTGACTGGCTGATACTGGCACCAGGTGTTCCCATGTGTCGTTCCCCCCCCATATTTCCTATGTATTAATATTCTAACTGTATAGTAAAAAATGATAGAGAGGAATCAACCTCAACCTATGTGGTATCAACACATAGCTGTTCATTATGAGCCTTGCAAAGTTAGGATTTATATTATTGTGTTAGAATGCTTTAGATTTTACAAGTGTGCCTAATAATAAACTGGTAACTCATACTACGTGATACCAGTTAATTATGTCATTATTTAGATTCATTTGTGCAGTAATTGATAGCCTCATTTGCAGCTTTCCTCAGATGCGTAAAGTTGGAAAATCTCTTTAAACCCCCCCTCCCCCCTTCTTCTCTTTCCCTTATTTTCTTCTCCATCCTCACTTTCTCCTCTCTCTGTCCCCACACATCTGGTACATCTATTTCAGGTGTGCCCTATTTCTTCTACCTTGCCTCATGACACTTAGAAAAGTCCTCAGTAATATTTTAGCAGTAGAGCAAAAATTCAGACACAGAAACGGGATTCAGATAGGACAATGAGCACATTTAAACGGGAAGGTATTAAAACATTCAAGGTTCTTGTATAAAAAATAAAAAAAAATGTTTTCCATTATTGATCCAGTATCCAAGTTTTTGTACCTGGGGCAAAGATCAGAAGGAGTGGTTGCGTATTGATCATTCTCTTTCCATCCGTCAATGTCAGCATCAAGCATCTTAAAATTAAGCTGATTAGATAAGTGGCGGTGTTTTATAATTAAAGGCCAAAGCATTAAACTAGATAATGGTACTATTGGTTTGTAGATATGCATGTGCGTTTTAAATGGAAGAATAATATTGTGAGCTTAGTAATTGTGTCTGTTGGTGTATTTGTGCAGTTGTGCACTGTTTGTGTGGTTTTGTTTGCCTGCTAAACATCCATCTATGATCCATGGATATTGCAGTCTTTTTGCTGTGGGCAGAGAAGCAGGTCTGCAGGCAGAGAGGCAAGTGGAAAAAGCAAGAAAATGAGAGCAAACTGGCAGCGAGGGAAGCATGCTGACAGGGAGTCAATGCAGCAGGATTTTAGCCAGGCAGGAAGATGAGTTCTGAGAACTGCAATGCTTCTGTATCAAATTTTAGCCTTCGTCACAGTGCCTACCTTTGAAATACAGCTACATTTTCTTGATCATTTAAGCTAATATGTGTTATTTGTGTGTCTGCATGTGTTTACATATTCATAACTCTGTTTCCCACCCAGCCTGAATAGCTGTGTAATACAAATCAACCCTTCAGTTAATTAGACAACACAGCCACAACAAGTCTCACACACACACAGAGCCTCGTCTTGTTTGGCTCAAGAACATTCACAGCCGCTCACAAAGCCTTCTCATAGCACGCTTTCCTTTCCCATTAACTACATATAAGCTGCGGTCATGGCCCACAGGGGGACTATCAGCTATAATTAAGTACATCTTTAGTAATTTAAGGCACGGCTAAGTCTTAGGAATAGATTTCTTAAAGGATTTGTGCTGCTTAGTAGTTCTTGGAATTTTTTTCAATTTCAAAAATATGTTATGCAACACAACAGAATTTCCTCATGAGATTTTTTTTTCAAGAATAGATAACCAACCAATATAACAGGCAAATGCCCAGGGCCCCAGACTATTGTGGGCTCCAAGCCCCAAATTTACTGTGGTGTAAATTTGTTTGGGGTTATTTGATTGAATATGGAATTTGCTGTGAGCCTGGTTTCATACCTCTGAATGTGATTTGTTTGTCTGGTGTTGTGCCCATTAACGGCTGCTTCCTCTGGTTGGAAAAACAGATGACTAATCTGCGCTTATTAGGTGGGATTCAGAATGGAGATGTCTTCCTGTGTAGATAACTAGCTACCTAGCTACAGCCATGAAACATTTGACCGAAATGTCGACAAGTGTGTATGGGATCGATGCAGCTGAACAAGTTGTAGAAATACCTCTTAAATCGACTAACCGCTCTCAGCGAACGCTACTCGGCTGCTGTGTCGACTAAAAATGCTGCTGTCGAGTCAGATTTGGCTAACATGACCTCAGTGTCAAAAACGGAAACAAAATGGTCGGTCTCATTATCCAGCTAATCTGCCATTTGCACTGGTCCTGTTGGGTCGTTAAAGGCCACAATATGTAGAGTATACAAAATGCAACCAAAAAAAAAGTCCATAGCGGCCACAACTCAAATTTGTCCTGGAGCTTCTTAGCAGATAAGTCCTGGTTCTAGTAACATTTTTTTTTGCATTGCACTGTGGAATAATAGTATCCATCAATGGCACACTCAAAACTAAAGGCATTCTGACTGTTTTGACATAACTTTATTAACACACATACATACATGCGTACATACATCTTAAAACTAGCTTAGAACAGTATGCTTGGAATTGGGGTGCCACTGACCGTCACTATGAATGTGAAGCTCACTCATCCACAGAAAGCAAGAGAGATACTTGATACACAAGTATAGTATACAAGTAGATACACTACTGCAGACAGTTGTGGAAATTAACACCACACAAATGAAAAAAAGTTTGGATTTATTATTAAGATGACCTGTAGAAGGCTCTTTGATAATATCCCCATCTCTCCTCTCAGTACAGACTGTATTCTCTCTCTGCAGGGGTGAATAGACCATAAAATGTCCTTGGTGTGAGTCTGCAGGATATCCATGGGGATTTAAATGAACTATTTCCAAGAATAACCGTAAAGATCAGGAAGCTGTTCTGTTTTGAGGCTGTACAGTATACAGTATTGTTTTCTTTTTTCACTTCTTAGAATCAGCTCCTTCTTTGCCCGCAGATACAAGAGTGTGTGTGCATAGAAACACACACAAACAACGCCCAGTGGATTTTTATTATTGCCTTCTTCTCAGTTTAATGATGCCATCGTTGTTGCCCTCCCATCACTTTGAGTCATGGGGTTTTTCTCTCGGGGTGAAGAACAGTAAACCCACAGTGTGGAATTTTTTTCTCCTTCCCATGTGTCCCTCCCTCTCTTGCCTCTGCCTCTTCACTAATTTTATCTCTCCTCCCCTCCTCTGTTCTTTACCGCTGCCCTTTTTGAAAGAGCCAGAGGAGTTTCTATATTTGTGTTCATGGTCCAGTGTGTGTAAAAGTAAGAGGGAGTATAACGAATGAAATAGGATACTTTCAGCATGAAATGATTCTGGACACCTTTGCATACAATGTAGTGAAATTCAATCTCTGCATTTAACCCATCCTAAGCATTAAGAGCAGTGCACAGCCACACACAGCATCTGGTGAGCAACAAAACGTGTCAACTATCAGAGATTTTGCTACATGTGTTGGTTTACCTTTTTAAAGTATTTTATTCACTGGATCAGTCAAAAACTGACATTCTCGTGAGGTTATTTGATCTATACACTGTTTCATGATATATATCATTATCATTCAAATGGCGCTAATGGCATTCATTGTATGCTTAAAAAGTAACCATTTCGATTTATCAATGGCGCACAGATTGATTTTGCGAGTGCAACTGCAGGTGGACACTCAGGCTGTCACTTTTCTCCCCAAAATCATCAGTTTGGATAGTTGTAATTGCATATTTCCTCTGGACAGCATGCACTAGGAGCAAATGCCTGAATATTAATTAATGTTTCACTGTCGACATCGTCATATGCCAATTCGGTAGACATAGCCAAACCCTACCAGGAACTATCCACATGGCCTATCCCTCCCCTGGAAACCCAGGAGCATCTTAGACCAGCAGAAGTGAATTTCTCAGACAGGCCCACACAGCAAATAAGTCTAGAGCTATCAATGGTGCCAGGCTGCTGCTTCCTGCTCCTGATGTTATTGCCACCTCTCTGCTGTGGGACTGTTCGGTCTGCTCGACCTGCCCAGTCAGCAGAAAAAGTTTCTGTGAGTCAGCGAAACTCACAACAGCACTGACGGACCAGTCAGTCGACTGGCTGGATGGAAGCAGAGGTGGATTGTTTTTAGCTTTACTTTTGACAGCTTCCTGATTTATTGCAGCTACATTGTGTGGCGTACTGAGCTGGATCATATGTAATATGTATTATGATTAATTTGCAGCAATTGTTTGCAGGAGACTTAATCAAGCATTTTTTTCCCTCGAAAGACCATTAAGGAGGTATCCTGATTTACAACAGTGTTGAGATGTAAAACAATGCTTTCAAACAAAACGGCAAACAATAAAAACAGCAATGTATGATAGTTTAAAGTTTGAATACAGGATAATAAACATGCTATGAATTAGATAATAAAATAGAAGAAAGAAATACAATGCAGTATGAAATAGAAACAAATCAATTCTCAATTTCTCAAGTTCTCAATTTAGTAATCAGAGTGTTAATATGATGCTTGAAGTTAAGATTATTGTCCCGCCAGATACGAAGGTATTTATACTGTGACACTCTATAAATATGCCATTTGCCGAATGATTGTTAAAGATTCAGTATGAGTAGCCTTGGTGAACAGCAGCATCATTTGGTTTTGTCTTGAGTTAAGAGTTAACCTGAAGAAGCTAAATGCACGTGACGTTAACTCCCAAAAATCTTATCTTGGGCAGTTATTCAAATGTCTTATGTGCCGTTAGATCTGAACTTCTACAGCAGTCATCCTTAAACAAATTAGATACAGTATGAGCAGCCGTCCAGAATTGAGTATAAAGCCCTGCGCTGTGAATGTGTCCTTTCATACTTCATACTAGTTAAAGACTGTTGCTGCCTTTACATGTTGTGTGAATTCAATCTTTATTTGTTTTTACAAATATGCCAATTTATCTTTGCTAATAATATGTTGGATTCATGTTAATGTATATTTTCAGACATATTAACATTTTTGGAAAATCTTACTTTCAAAACATTTACAAACAATAATTTCAAGGTCCCCCTGCAGTAACTCTGGGGACCCCCTACGGGTCGCAGACCCCCTGTTGAAGAACTCTGCCATAGGCTGTAGATGCTCGCAGAGAAGCAGAAACACAACTCTCCAACTTATTGCATGGACCTATGGGTCAAGCAGGTTGATTCAACTCTGATTGGGAGGGGGCGGGTTTGAAACGGAGACAAAGAAAAAAAGTAAACGTCACGCATGTTATCCATGCAAGTATAAAAGAAACGTGTGGACATCTCAGAGTGACCACCGTGTTCATTTGCCTATGTGAAGCCCAGAGAAGCATAATTCCAGCTTTGTCTTTTCTCTTTTGTTCTGGTCAATTCTGCTCTGCTCTGCTCAGTACCTTAGTTTCATATGACTAAAGGACTGTATTACAGAGCAGGAATGTCCTCAGACACTGGATCCAGTCTCAGTCAGTCTGTAAGGGCAGATTTGACAAATAGCCAGAACTAAAGGCACAGCTAGACTTTGGCAGAGAATGAAGCACTGTATCATAAATCCTGAGCCAAGCTGAGCAACACTTCACTTTCCTGATCACACATATGTTGAAATTGGAAGAAAAACCCAAGCAAAACATCTAAAAAAAGTCTAGAAGAAGCAGCTTTTTTTTCCACTGGGAATGGACAGTGGTGGAGGAAGTGCTCAGATCTTTAAATGAAGTAAAGGTAGTATCAAGTCCTGCATTCACAATTTTACTTAGGTATAAGTACAAAATTAACTGCCTCAAAATTGGACCAAGGGATCAATAAAGTCTAATATTAAGTGATAATAATATCAATCATAATTTATTTGTTGACTATATTTTGTATTAATAACCAGAACCTGCAAAACAACCTCTAAAGGTATCACATAAATGTAGTGGATTAAAAATTACAAAAATTGCCTCCCAAAATGTAGAAGTATAAAGCATAAAATATAATCTTTCAAAAATACTTCAAAACTTTACTAAAGTACAGTAAATGACTAAATGTACCTAATTACTTTTCACCACTGGCAATGGGAGAGGGGTTAGATAAACTAATTTAGTCTGCATCCTCAGTATACTGCAGCGACAAAACATATTCTGATGATGAATGTTTAGAGTTTCTGATGCAATAAAAACCAAACGGTTAATATGACGAGCATTACCAACTTCTGTGCTGCAGTCAGCCGATTTACTGGTGCACATACTGTCCTTCAGAATCAAATTGATAAACAGGTTGTGCAGGTTTTTTTTGAATACCTAACGTTTATTCCCTTTGGATGTTGGAGAAGAGACGTGCAACCCGTTTCCTAATTTGATTTTCATTTATGCTTGTGCTTGTTTCACGCTTGTCTGCACCTCGCTTTGTGTGTGTTCTCAGAGTTAAAAAGTACACACTGCCCTAATCCGTCGGGTAAAGTCTTCTATTTCAGTCTGTTCTGTTTGTACACGCAGAATCACTTTTGGAGCGTTCTTTTTTCTTTATTGTAGATGCATTTGTCTTTTTTCATGTTGACATGGCTTTTTCTGCCTCAAATTTATTCAAAATTAGATTTTTGGTGGATATTTTAGGAGAAATGTGATGTTTCTGAAAACATAAATCATATTTTTCAAGTGGTTGGTTTGCTTTTGAAAATCAGAAGCAAACCAACCACTGAGAGCTCAGTGAGTAATGTGTTCATCCAGTCAGATGTAGAAAGGTGTTAATGCTGATGAGCAAGAGACAGCTATTCGCTATAGCCTCTATTATTCAGAGCGCAAATGCCCATTGTATTCATAGCACAATGAGGAAAGCAAAACTTGTGGGCTGTTGTTGATGTCACAAGTTCCTTGGTTCTTGTTATTATGGATAAAATGTTGGCAACAGTGCATTTAGTTCATGAGGAACCTTGAGCTCCTTGAGATCCCTTGTTGCCTTCTAGGCCCTCACTCCTCCTGTCTGTAGTCGACTGCACAACTCAGACATTAAAGGCAAACATGGAGATGAATATATTTTATTTGTTGTAGTGAGGCAGCTGTGATGCAGGCCCTGAAGCACAGTTTAGTTCAGCCCAGGTTACCTCACCGTCTGTAATTAGTTTCATACAAGCCTGAGGGGAAGTTGGAAGATGCATCTAATTCAAATCAAGTGAGAGCAGTTAGATAGGCAAAACTCTGGAGAGGCATAACACACACACACACACACACACACACACACACACACACACACACACACACACACACACACACAATACAATGATTGAGGTGGAAAATTGTGGCAGTTGACTCTGATGATATTGTATAAGAAGCGTTTTCGATCAGTTATCTAAAATACTGCGTGCCAGAGATACTGTATAGTAGCAGCATCAATAAATATATATATATATATATATATATATATATATATATATATATATATATATATATATATATATATATCATATATATATATATATATATATATATTACAGAGAGCATGTTACATTTTATAATCTTTCTTTGAGCAGTAAGTTGATGATGTTGATCGAAAAAATGGTGGCTTGTTGGCCAAATGTAGCTTTTGATCTAAATTATTTAGGTTGTTAGTAAAATCAGAAATGTTCCTTAATTGAGCTGCATCTAAATGTTTAAACATGTTTTAGAATTTGACTCATGCTTTTCTTTCACTCTAACAAACACCATTTTCTAACAAAAAAGAATTTTGTCTCGGACACAAATGAAGGTTGGCTTACATTGGAGCTGGGCCATATGGAAAAAAATCAAATATCACCATATGTTTTTATGGCAATATTGTAGGGTTGACTATTGGTGTTTTCACAAAATATTAACACAATAAGAGTTTTGATAAATAATCACCAATAGTGTGGATACAATGTCTAAGTGGGTAAAGGCAAATAATATAACGGCAGTACGTCTGGTAAGTTCAGAAAATGACATCACTTTACGGTAATGCAGCCTTTAAAACCAGGAAAAGACAAATATATCACGATATTACGATATCCAAAAGATGATATGTAGCCCCATATATTGATGTCGATATAATATCGATATATTGCCCAGCCCTAGCTTACATTATTTCCAAATAGCAATATTTGTGTTGCAAAAAAAACCACTTGCCAAATAATAAAGTAAAGATTATACTTATATCTATTCTTCTTTCAAACTGTTCATTATTCTGCATTTTGCACGATTTTGAGAGCAACATGTTGTCCTAATAAGGAGATGCTGTCTTTAACAGTAATAGATGGCTTAAAAGGAGACCTCATGGTTACTGATCAAAGGTATAGTCTCTAGGGGTGGGAATCACCAGAGGCCTCACGATACGATATCATCACGATACTTATGTCACGACAAGATATTGCGATTTTTAACATATTGCAATATTCTGTGATATATTGCAATTTATTATCTTTTTCCAACTTCAAATTTTTCCCAATTTCAAATGATGTCCCCAAAAGGAATTTTTGTCAACATCTGTTTTATCTAAAAAGATACATTTTGTTTGTAAATTACACGTTTGTTTATCTCACTTCAATTTTATTGCTGCAAAATGGGATGGTCAAGCAGACATACTGACCAACACATACGTAATAAAAGATCAATACTTGGCGTCTGTGTATCGAGACAGTATTGCCACGGAAAATATCGCGATACTATGCTGTTAGTATCCCCACCCCTAATAGTCTCCAATTTGTCAGTGTCTTAGATGTATCAACAGTAAGAGAAAATCTAAGATGAACTACTGATCAGGCCAAGTTTGCACTGAAGCTATAGCTAAATTAATTCAAACATTAGTCACAGTTCTTTAAATCAAGATTTGTTTATTTTGATTTGATTTTGTTTGAAAAATACAAAAACAGTTAAAACAGTGTAGAATAAATATATGCGTCTCCACAACACATGTAAGCCTGCAGTGTCTCCAGCAATGAACATGCCTGAAAGAACTGCCCCTGGGCTGAACCTAGTTAATTATTAAATATGTTAATATGTTTTTTTATTAACTTTTTTTTTTTTTTCTTTTGCCAGGGCTTGAATAAGCATTTTTAAGTGTTTTAGAGTGGGAATGCTTGGACGTCAAATATACTGCAAATGTTATGTGTCGAAATTTGTTTTGCTTTGAGATTTGAGGGGGAACATCAGCACACCTGTTTTTAAAGATCATACAGTTCAGTGGCCCTGACAACCATAATAATAAACAGTTTGAGGAAGGCAGGAAAAACCAAGGATCCTAACCGCCTAACAGAGCAATGTTGGCGTTTGATTTGCTGAGATAAAATGATAATTTCCCTGCTGCTTACCATCCCCCTGAACAAATTTCAACAGATCCCCCACAGCTTTCAGTGGTCTTCAGAAGTCTTCATGAGAAAGTTGTCCCTGTACAGATTTTACACCTCCCCGTACACCCCCACCCCCCCTTCCCATTTCTCTCTTCTCCTCTCCCATCATTCCCCTCATTGTCATGGTAATGGACTCCATCGTGCGTGACCAAAACGGTCAACTTAATTGATGAAAAAGAGATCACCAAGAGGGGAGAGAAGAGGGGGTTTGCATATATCAGACATGAAGGATTTTTATTCACTGAAGGCTTAAGAATACATTACGGCACTTGAAGACACTTGAAGAAGACTGTCAGTGGGTTTGCTGCTCTCGTTATGTGCTATCAGATTGTTAGCATGACTCAATGTCCACAAGTACCAACTTCTGTATCAGAGAAGAGGGATTTGTCAGTGTGGTCACACTCATTTCAGTTTATGCACCTTCCAGTGTAAGGCATGTGTTCCCGTACAATGAGTCATATTATAAAAGCTGATTGGACTGTTCTGTCTCCCTCAAGTGTTTGACCTGCAGCAATCCATATATTCTTTTAAAGTGAGTTATTCATAAATCTGTAAACAGCATATTCATTGTTGTTAAAGGGTAAGGCTGGTGATATTCTATAGTGTTAGGTTTTTGTTTAAAAAATCCCAGCATGAAGGCACCAAACCCAACAGTGGGTTTGTCCATCTCTCAATACTTTCTGACTTTCGTACCCTTTTGTCTGTGGCACTCAGCCCCAAGCCCATTTATTACGAATGAACACAAAAATCTTTAAAACCAGGACAAAATATATCCTTTCATTTTTTTTAAAGGCTCAGTTATTTTATAAAACAGCTGGCCATTGTAGGTTTTTTTAGCAAACATTACTAAAACTGGAGAAAATAGTGCATTTGTTGGGTACTATTTTCTGCTGCAGACTGATAAACATTTGTTCTCTAGTGAGTATTTACAGCAGCAGGACGGTGTATGTGGGATTGGCTCAAAACAAACGCACACAATCATTCAACGTTTTAAGATCATATCATAATTAGTAAGTGAAAGTTGCATTTATTTTAGGGCACAAATTAATGATGCAAGTCATGTAACAGCAGCAGTAGCACTATCAACAATGGCCATGGACCACACAATTAACTGAGCGAACATTGTAGTTCTCTTGTATACTTCCCAGTATTGGATTCCTCACCTGAAGAGATAATTGCTTGAAATGTTTGCCACTAAATTACATGAGTTGTGGGTATTTCTATACCTCAACAATGTGTTTCTTCCTAAAATATGCTGCTTTTTATGTCAGGGTTATACTAGAAAAGAAGTGGTTTGTGCAATGTGTTGACTATGTCAGAAATCAAAAGTGTTTATATTTGTTTGTATTTGTATATTTCTAATGGCCACATTGACTGAGGACTGCAGGTAAATAGACGGCCATTGTTGTGAGGGGGGAACACGATATTGTTTAAATATGGGAAGAACATTGCACATGTTCACATGCGCATGGCTCTCCTGGAAGATCCTCATAGTGTTGCACTTGGTTGTAACCAGGAAGAGTGGCAGAAATAGTTGTGTAGCGAAAGGAAAAAAAGAGACGGCGTGAAGTGGGTGTGAATGTTGGACCCCTCCCAATCCAACGATGGAAAGGTGTTTGACCATCTGATGAAGTATTCTGGCAGCTTTAGGGGTGTCAAAACTGGAAACTTGACAGTGGCATAAAATGGTGGTTGGATGTCGACAATTAGAAACTACTTTATGGAGTCTTTGTGAGCAGTTTTCGTGACAAGGTCATTAGTAAACATTAAGAGCATTTGCAAAAGTAAACATATGGTAAACAGCTAAAATTCTGCTGCAATAAAGTTACAGAATATTGCTCAGAGCACAGACTGCTTATATTTGTTTTTTCAAATATTTAACAAGACTTCTTACTGACTTATCCTTATCAAATACTGTTTGCAAAACCATTTGAGCACTAATTTTAATCTTTGATCTGTGGACAACCTCTATGCATACATCCGACAGACTAGCCTGCTAACAGTGGTGGACAGGTGCTGTGTCTAGTTGGGGAGAGGCGTGCGTGCGCGCATGCGCACGTGCTTGCTTACGTGTGTGCGCGTGTGTGTGGCTTAGACTGGCAGCTCACCTTTCAGTGGTGAGGGTAGAGTTTAAACAAAAGATGTCTTCCAACTGCCCCTGACAATGAACAACACAATACTGCCTGCAGCACGCCCGTTGTATAACTTCATGTCAAAGCATTCAACTATTGTGTAATAACACAAAACCCTATCCTTTTGTTAAGAAGGGGAGATTGAACATGAATTAGATAGAAAACATGGTTCTGTTTCAGAATGATGTAACTTGCCTCCCTCAACAAATAAGATGTCTAGCACCACCCTGATACAATTGTGATGATTAGAATTGAAGTTGTGATGCTTACAACATTGAAAATGACATTTGATAAACTCAACGCCAACATGTCTTCCCAGAAACATTGTCCAAATAAAACACCTTTCAGTAAAATGTACCGTGTATTTTGATAACTGACCTTTTTAAGACAGCAGACTAGATCAGTCTCAGAAGATGCAAATATTCTGCCCAATGTGACATTTTCAGTTTGTCTGACAAACAACCCCAAACTGAAAGATATTCAGTTAACTATCACATAAGAAAAAGACATGAAGAAAATCCTCACAATTGAGAAGCTGTCTTTTTGTTTTCAGATCTAATCTGCACACAGGATTATAAACTTTATTGGACTAAATGAAGGCAAGGTTTCTACCCCACCGGATCTGTAATGGGGCAAAAATATTGTTGGAATGTTGCCTTTTCTCTGTGGAATATGCTGTCTATTTTCTTATACATTATGGGATTTAAGTCTTAAATCTGACCATCATTGTCAGCAATGTTGCTTCAAAGGCTGAGCTTGCTTGGTGTTTTCTGTCAGATCTTGTCATCAACCACCGACACAATGACCACTGGGAGTTTACAGTCCAGTGACTGTGTCTCTGCTTTGCATGCTAACTGTGCAGGTAGTCTGTGTGTGTGGTTTAGGGTGGCTCTTCCTTGGCATTCCAGCCATTCCCCTGGTACCTGGGAAATGGTCTGTTCCCCCTTCAACATGGTATTTTTAGGTCCTGAGAAGCAGCTGCACAGACGGCCCGGCCGTCTGTTGCCTGAAAAATGCGGCTAGGCTCAAGAAGCAAACTGGTCTATTTGTAAAAGTGCTGCATCAGTCAGGCTCTTTTTCAGATTATGAAGACTTAAGTTAACAGATGTGTAGGTTTGTGTGATTACGACAGCTGTAGTCTGTGTTAAAGCTAAGCAGAAATTGCAGGGTTGGCAACTTTTCTATGAACAACGCAGCACTGTGGTTTTCTCACATTTTACTGAGTCCTGTTGACCTTTAACAGTAAGGTCATTTCCAATGGAGTGCAGTAGTGGAATCTTACAGTAAAATATCAGCAGAAACCATGTTCTGTTGGGTTTCATCAAAGCCATTGTTTAAACCAAATCCAACTAAATGGCAAGTGCTCCAAATATTATAATAGCAGAACATAAATGGTCCTTTGGTTTAGTGATATTTATCAAATTAACATTTAGATAGATATTTTTACATTAAGAGAGCCAGTTAATGTTGTGCATCAGATACCCAAGGTTACCAGGCGAGCATGTTGACACTGGATAAATACGACATTAAAAAGCCTTTTAAATAAAAAAGGAAGAAAAAGCCTTTTAAATCACCAGAATGAGTGTGTTCTTTCTACAAAAGGGGCAGGTACCTATCAGCACACAAATAATCTGTGTCAGTATCTAAACAAAACTGGTACTGTTGTTCCTCAGTTCCTCATCAGTTCCTTATGAGTGAAGGGGTCAGACATACAGTAGATGCACTTTTTTTGACAGCTTATTTATTGTCTATAATCTTCTGTCACAACCTGACACTTGACGAAGAAAGAGGAATACACGTGGTTGTAGACGGGAAAATGAAATGGTCAAATTTATTTGCAAAAATGGAAACAAAACTCAATGTGTGTAATGTTAGTCAGTAAATCAGTGGCGTCTATTTATGTATTGGTGCACCCATTCTCAGCCTACCAGGATGTAAAAGGAGACACAAATACACAAGCACAAGATGCTGTTGCTCTTGATTAATGATAGCAAATGAGGATTTTTCCTCATTTTAACTTTGATTGTTGCTTATTTAGACTTACATTTCTCTCTTTTATTAAGTGCATAAAAACAAAACAGAGACTAAAACTGTACTTGGTTAGTGTTTGTAAGGGGGTGATGATGGACTGTGTACTGATGACCTACTTTAGCTCAAAATCTGTATATTGTTGTGTGGTGTGACAATGTGTGATGACGAAAAATGTAGCACAGACTGTGCCAAGTTACCTATAAAGTTAAAGTATTATTATACAGCTTTTTTATTTATTAAAACTTTGTTTAAAACTGTGAAACAGGCCTATATTTTCTATATTGTCATCAAATTATAGTCTCTATAGTATGACGGTTTTTACAGAGGGTTTTTCTTTCTTTTATTATTAGAAAATGTATTTTTAAATATGCAAATGAGACATTTGCATATTTAAAAATACATTTTCAGTAAACTTGAGAATTGTCTTAATCTAATTAATAAACTTGGGGTTCATGGTGGCATCTATTAGTTCAAAATGTTATCCTATTCACCTGTAGTGAAGGAAAACTTTAATTACATGTACAGTATACTGTAGCTCCCACAATGTTTATAATAAACCAATTGGGTCTTTACACACAACTATAAGGTCTAGTTTTGATGTCAGTTTTGATAAAACTTTAATGATACCCATCTGTTTCTTGCATTTTATTAAATTATTTCCAACTCTAAATAGAATTCTAAGCTGGTTTCATATGAATGTTTACAGTGCCATAAGTGTTGAATGTTCTGTATGTGACTGATAGTGAAATGTTTCCTGGGAGCCACTAATTAGTCTGACTGACTTTTAAGGAGTGTCAGTGGCGAAATGTAATAAGGCTTAAAGTCAAAACAAATGTAATATTGCTGTACTAAATTACCAAATGACATCACTGTCTTTAACTTTCTAAGATTGGTTTGATGTTCCTCATTTGGGTGCTAACAGATAGTGTGTGTGTGTGTGTTTTAACTTCTACCTTGGCAGGGGGAGAAAAATGCTGGCTTTGACGTGCTCTACCACAACATGAAGCATGGCCAACTGGCAACCAAGGAGCTAGCCGAGTTTGTCCGTGAGAGGTACGTTTTTTGTGTGTATTTGTGAATATCTGTGTGGGAGATGGCGCTAGTGATGGGACTCGGGTGGAGAAATTCTGCATTCTTGAGTCGGTACACTTTGAAGGAAAGATGAGAGACTGTGCCAAGGTGAAATGCTCCGAGATGATAAATGAACTGTTTTGGATTTCATCTCTCACTGTATCTAACAAGGTGTTTTCAAAGTCCTCTCAGAAAACACTTTAACAAGTCTTTCTTTGTTAAAACTGCTTCAGTCGTCCCTCTCCGCTTTGACCCCTGTCCTCACCACTGTGCTACTTTTGTAGTTGAAGTGCACGATCTCTCAAACACTCACACACATACAAGCCTAAAAAGGTGGATTATCCCTCGGAATCGGAGGTTTATATTTTATCCACGTTTGCATCTTTTTCCTTATAATACTTATAATTAACTAGCTCTACTCTGCAACACAAGAACAATTCTTCTTTATTCTCATGCTTATTTAATGGGTCAAACTGATGATGATGTTGACTTTTGCATGGGTGCTGATAGCTTTAGCCTGAGTGTTTTAGCACAATATCATGTGTGTAGCCTTCAGGTGCAAATTTAAGACCCGGCTTTTTATAAAAGAGTCAGTTGAAAAAGTCAACCAGAGACAGTGTTTTAAACCAATTCATTAGGCTAGCATTAGCTCAATTAGCTAGCTGGCTGCAGCTGAACAAATCTGCTAGCGTCCATTGCCGTTTCTGCCCATCTAGACCCATTGTCTCATAAATTACTGAGAATTTATTGTAAAATGTGCGAGAACTGAAAGCTTGACAAGCTCACCGGTAGTACCAAAGGGGGGGCAGTCAATTACCTAATTAAAATTGTCCTCTCAAAGTGGGTAGATATATTAAATACTCTGTCCTCTAATTGGGAACTTATCAGTGAGTAAATTGAGGGTAGTAATGAGGTTCCCACAGGAGTTTGTGCTCTCACAGCTGGAAGTTAACACACACAGAGCGCTCTGTCAGACCAGTGATATAATCCTGACATTGATTCAGAGCGCCTGTGCACATTCCTTGCAGAGGGAAATTCACTTATCTGCTCGGACAGCAGCAGACAACAAATCAACAGTCAGGAAATGAAATAGGGATGGGTAAAAACAAGCGTGTGATCCCACAGGACGGAGGAAAGGAAATTGTTTTGATATATTTCTCTGCGGCCACTTGCCTCAAAGGACGTTTTGATATAAGGCACCATATAAAAGTTAAAGTACAGCAACAACTACAACCACTTTCTCAAGGATTTCTCAGTTACTGCATGTTATATTCACAACAGTCACCCTGGTACTCAGTTTAATATATTGCTACTTCTTTCTAGTTGGGCACCATTGATAGTAGGGACACAATATACATCAGGCTTTGACTACAATGGGTTTAGGGTTGAAACAATTAGTTAATCAATTAGTGTCCCAACAGAAAATTAATCGGAAAGTAAGTTTTCAAGCAAAAATGCATTTAACATTCCCTAGTTCCAGCTTTTTTGTCTTTCATGATAGTAAACTTAATATCTTTGGCTTTTGGACTGTTAGTTGGTCGAAACAAGACATTTAAAGATGTCCCCTTGGGCTTTAGTAAATAATATTTAAAAGACTAAACGATTAATCAATTAATGGTGAAAATAATTGATAAAGAATCTAATTGTCAGTTGCAGACCTAAATCATTAATGGTACTCAAAGACCATTTTTGATAATATATTAATCATTGAATGACATTTATCTTCTTAAAGTCCCAATTATTTGCTGGTTCCGGCATCTGTAATGTGAGAATTTGCAGCTTGTAATTAGAAAACCTTTGGATATAGAGAGGGTACTTAGTAAATATATTAGAAAACCGAATCAATAAAAAGGGCAGGGGCTCAACACTGAATCCAAACTACAAATCTATTTAGATAGAAGAGGTTTGATCCCAGGTCAAAAACATCTGATTGGGATCTGAACTTCTATTTAATTGTCCATTTAACCCTGCTTTTGCTGATGTTTTTTGGCTTCTTGGGGCAGCAGAAACAAGTTGTGAACACAGCATTGACATATCATTACCTTTGGAGTTGATATGGTGAATAGGGGTTGACCAATACTGTTTTTTCAGGGAGGATACCGATACTGATTATTGGTAGTTAATAAAACAGATAACCGATATTTGGAACCGATATGCATTTACAGTAAAAATGAAAATCTTTTAGTCAAAATTAACATTTTGGAAGGATACAAACTAAAAACAAAAGTTTGTTTAAATGCAATTATTACAGTTTGTTTGCAAGTGTTGCAGACTGCTTACAGAGCTGTAGCAGAACCAAAGTAGCGCACTTTTTAATTCATTAACTTTAGCGGTCAAATAAAACAGATAATCTGCAAATTGCCAAATGTCGGCCCAATAAGCGGCCAGGCCGATAATTGGTCGATCCCTAATGGTGAATATCTTTTAGCTCTGTTTTGGTCTCTACCAACTCCTGAGGGAAATATCTGGTTCTTTAGCTGCTATAATGCTCCACTCTGTCCACCAGCTAGTTACTGTGTCTGTCTGTTGTTTGGTGCTGGGCAGGAAGTGTGCAGTTGGAGCTTTTTCTTATTGAAAACTGCAGCCAAAAACAACACTATTAGAGCAGTGACCGAGAATCAAAACAGTAAAATTGTGGGCCCCATAGCTAAACAATAAGCTGAAGCCTGATATACTATAAAGCTTGAAACTATAAAGCTGCTCTGTGAAGCCGAGAAGAGCTTCAAATTGGAGTGATAATATCAGTTGTAGCCACTTTGAATACATTGGTAGTTTGGAGTCAGTGTGCATGTGTTCATTTTGTAGACAAAGAATTTAAAGACATCACTTTGGGTTTAATTGATTAAACTAAATAAATAACTGTTATTGAAAATGAAGAACAAACTGTGAAACAAAACTAAAAAATTTAAAATTAAAATATTCATTAGCCCTTCTTGTGATCCAGTTTGAGTTCCAACACAATGTCAGGATCGCTGCTCAAGACCGATTGTCTGTCTGTTTATGACTTTCGGTAGCAAGTTGTTCTGTTCACCCTCAGGATATTTGGATCAATGCTCCTTCTTTGTTTCTGCTTCCTTCAGGGTCTACAGATGGTTATTAAAGTTTTATGCCCAGCCTCACAAAACAAGTCCATTAATCATTTAAATGTGGCTTATTGCAACATTTACCCAACACTAATTCATCTTTATCTGGCTGACTCTGATGGTGGATGCCCAGAGTTTGGGCCAAAGTAAGCTCTAGATAGAGAACAAAATATATGAGGCCATAAGCAGAGGTAATAGTCTTGTGAGGAAGTGCTATTGGAGTACATTACATTAACCAGTCTAAAAGTTATTTAGAATAATTGACATTTTAAAGAATGCACACAACATCACTCTTCCTGTCTTGTTACTGGCAATTCAGACTTTAGTAGAGAAACAAAAAGAAAGAGACATGCATCTCCTGACCTGCTGTGTGTGTACACACACACACACACACACACACACACACACACACACACACACACACACACACACACACACACACACACACACAAAATATATGCATTAACAGGTTTAACATTTGTATATTGATGTTTTTAAATTAAAGTTATTATATTGGTTGTTTTGCTTATGATAATGTGTGTTTGTTTTTACAGTGCTGCTATTGAGGAGACTTACTCCAAATCAATGAGCAAACTGGCCAAGATGGCCAGCAACGGAAGTCCACTGGGGTGAGTAATGCCATGTAAACACAGAACAGCAAAGCAACTTCACCCAACAGTCTCTCCTCAACCTGGAATTTATACTGTTGGAAGGTGTTTGTTACTGTAATTATAATATTTAATGGTCATATGGCTGCATATGAGATATGAATGAGTACCATCTGCATCACCAAATGTTCATATTTATGATTAAAATAATGCCCCCTCCGCTATTTAGCCTGTATGGTTTAATACATATGTTGTCTATTATATGACTTTAAAATTGTAAATGTATTGATGATATTGTATATGATATGGTTTTAATGAATCGCTGGATAAAACAACAAATAGTGCTAATTGATTTCTGTCAAAGAGCACATCTAGCCATTAAAGGCACTGAAAACATATTTTCTTAAACTGCTTCCTACTATGACTGATGAGAGTCCTGCATGAACACACACATTTCTGCCAGAGTTAGAAAGTTTTTGGTTATCACACTTGAGAAACACACTCCTGATGAAGCAGAGTTTTTGAATGTTAATCTCTTCAAAAAACGTACCTAAGGATGTTTTTTGCTCATTTAAATTTCAGTGTTGCTTATTTAGTCTTACTTCTCAGGGCTTTGAAATATATTAAAGGGCAGCTTAACGGCAGCAGAAAATTTAGCTTTTGCTGACCTCCAGTGGTTTAACTAACTACGCCCCCCACCCCTAACTGACTGAACCGGAATACTGTATTCTGGTTTGCCAAAGCTGTTGTTTAACAAAGTCTTGGAAAAGTAATTTTACAACGTGGCCACAGTATGACACTTAGTATTAGAGTACATTTTAAATGAAGACAGAGTTTGAACCAAGCAGTCTCATGTGTGAGCTTGATGCTTATGTATGTATTTCCCAGGACTTTTGCTCCCATGTGGGATGTTTTCAGGGTGTCTTCAGACAAACTGGCCCTCTGCCACCTCGAGCTGATGAAAAAGATGAACGATCTCATCCGGGACATCAACAAGTACGGCGATGAGCAGGCCAAAGTTCACCGCAAGGTACGTACCTGGGATGAGGATGCTTTACCACTATCATTGCTTGCCCTTCATCGAGCCTCTGTCATCCTGATCTAATTTATCTCACCAGGGGTGTCCGTGTGTTGTCTTTTTCTGTGTGTGTGTGTGTGTGTGTGTGTGTGTGTGTGTGTGTGTGTGTGTGTGTGTGTGTGTGTGTGTGTGTGTGTGTGTGTGTGTGTGTGTGTGTGTGTGACCCAGACAAAGGAGGAGATGGTGGGGACAGTGGAGGCGGTGCAGGCGCTGCAGGTTCAGAGCAGCCACCTACAGAAGTTAAAGGAGGGTTACCACGCCAAGTGCTTGGAGCTGGACCGGCTCAAGAAGGAGGGAGCTCCACAGAAAGAACTGGAGAAAGTTAGCCACCACTTTCTCTATTTTCAAAAAAATTCTGATTTTAAACAGAACAGAAGCTAATCAAGTGTCCTTTCAAAGAACTTGAAAGGGCTGGTTCACACAAACTGTGAAAAAGACATATCTTCTTCCTTACCTGTTGTTGTGTTTAGCCGTGTCGATAGTTTTAGTTCTAGGTTACGTTTTAAGATATCTGCCTCTACCCAGGTACAATGAAAGAAGAATAAAACAATTAAAAAAACATTTTATTCATCATATTTGAATACTGGCTGTGATATGATAATTTACGCTTTATGGTCTTCATTCATAATAATAAATCAGTGTTATTCCTTTGCTATACAACATAATATTAGTGCTAGTGTGCTAATTATGAAATTATTTTTTATATAAATAATATATACTATTTTATTAATTCCCCCCCACATACCCTCTCCTTATGATCATCACAACCCACCCTCAGGAAAACTGACAAGGGTTTTAACACAAATACTTTGACCATGGTTTCTGAATCTCACAACTTTGTAAAACTCATAAACCAAAAAGCAGAAATATATATGCTGAAGTCCAGAGCTACTCCATGTGTCTCACAGTACATCTTGTGGACGGCTGGATGTCGACTAGAACTTGACAGACCTCTGATTCAGTGTCCTGCATCAGTATTCTTTAGTAAGCCCTGGGATGTCATGTTTTTATGTCTGTCTTGTGACCCTAAAATCCTTCATATGCTTGTTTCTTGTTTTCCACTCATGGGACCAGAGTGTCTGTTTATATTGAGGTTAATTCAATTACATTTATCCTGTCTTGACAATTATGGAGAACAACATGTTCTAACTGCTCTGCTTGACGTACGCTTTGTGAATAAATTGCAGTTCTTGTTTTAAAGGGTTGGGCTGAATACTGAAGTAGTTCTAATCATGGTGCAGAAATGATTCTCATTCACTCACTGAGCTATTCATTTTTATTTTAGGTTTGTGAATGAGAGTATGTAGCTAAAGGCCATCATTTTCCTTTTCCTTTTCTTTCTCGCTAGGCGGAGCTGAAGTCTAAGAAAGCAGCCGAGTCATTTGCCCTGTGCATCGAGAAGTACAACCGCGTGGGAGGAGAGTTTGAACAGAAGATGAGCGAATCCTCGCAGGTCAGCTCTGACTCCAGCTGGGCCGAGGGCCACTTTTTTCTTTGTTTCTCTCTTCTGTCTCCCTGACTCACCCTCTCTGTAATCTACCACCACACAAGAACTCCATCTTATCCTTTCATTTATTATCCTATCATGCCTTCCCCAAAAATGAAAACCTCAACCCCCGACTCATAAACACCCACCCGTTCGCCCAGACATGCACATCCTGCCCCCCCCCTCCTCCTCACTGCCTCCATGGTTACTGCTGCTGTTTCCATGGCAATCTTCAACAAACCCCAATAAGTGTCTCTGTGTTTTACATTTGAAATGATGACTGAAATCCTTGTGAGCAATTGTCTTTTGGAATAGCTATGACAGGGAAGATTGGTTATTAGTATGAAGGGGTATGTGGTTCCTGGCCGAAAAACGTGTCAAAGGGTTGAGGAAGAAAAGATGAAAAAACAAATGTATGGACCAATAACAGATCAGTAAAGAAGAGTCTTAGATGCTTTTTATCAAACATAAAACTAGAGGAAATCACAAGATACATTTTTTAAGGGCATTTTAACGCCTGTAATTTGGTTGATTTTGTCTTGATCAAGGGAAATAAAAGACACATTGTCTTTAGTTTTGGTCCAGCTGTGTTCATACTGTCTTTTTACAAAAAGCTGTAAACATGAAGTTACAAACATGGACCTTGTAGGGAAATCGAATGCCAGTAACTGACAGCAAGTTATGCAGCACCTCATGAGTATGTTCGTCTTCTCTGGCATTCACAAAGAGCTCACAAAAAAACAGATGAATGGGACAAAAAGAGTCATTATGTACCACAGTCTTACTGTATGTGAGGATATATATGTGTGGTTGCTGCCTTTTACTCACTTTTTGTTTGGGGAACTACTTGCACAATACAAAGTAGGACACAATCACGACACCTCTAGTTTAAGGCTTTTTCACTTTCTGATATACGGTGCATACATGTTACCATGGTTACCAAATAATATAAATAAAAAATAAAAATATAGGCTATACATTACTTATACTGATTGGGAGATCGCTTAACTTAGCAATTCACGATCATGGATTTAACAGTAATTTAATGTTTGAATTCATTCTAAAATCACATATTTACTATCACACTGTCTCTGACCCTCCTTTGTTCAGGCAGTCTTTGTCCAGTTGCAACAAATTTCAATTGGCAGCTTTTACACCAGCCCAAAAGAACTGAACCAAACAGGCAAACGCATCCGTTTTTAAAAACTGAACCAAACAGGTTAGGTGTTAAAATGCCCTAATACTGGTTCATTGAGTTTCAGGAATAAAGAGGTTTCCATTGACAGACTTATCCAGATGTAAGAGTTTGCTGTAAAACCTGCGGTCATTTAGTGAAGAGTGTAATAATACAAAAAACATAGTCATATAACGCAGTGGAGATCTGCAGCAGAGCTGAGATGAGGTGGCTTCTTAATGTGGCAGGGCCCAGTACATCTGCAAACTCTTATTTAAAGTCTTTATTTCTGTATCAGACTAATCTAAGACCAAAATTAAGACTTGTCTAAAACTGCAAGCCAGTCTGACATGTCTTTGTGAAACTGGCCCCTGGAGTCGTGGCAGATAGCAGATGGGAATGAAGTGCCCTGCTGAAGGCTGACAGCAAGAGTCAGTGGAGAATGTTTTCTCTGCCCAGCTAATTGGAGAAAAGACATTGGCAAAACTCAACTGCTCAGTAATTACTTTTCGAACAAAAGCCAATAGCAATATATCAAGATAATTCCCCGGAACCAGACAGCGACAAATGAGCTGGCTGAATTTAAAGCAGGATCAAACTTAAATACTAAATCCTCTCAAATTATCGCTGGTTTAAAGACCTGGCAACCTGGCGCCTCTTCTGCTGGCTAACTGCCTCTTTAGCTGCTCCTGAATCCTCAGATCCCGTTTAAAACCCATTTATCTTCATTGCCTGTATGTGGAGGTTGACGTTTCTGTTTTATTTGATTCTGGATGCTTCTCTAAATCCTCCTGAGTGAATTTAGAAAGTTGCATTTCTTTCCATGTTTTAGTAAGAGACAAAAGCACAACAGCAACAAACCTACAACCACTACAAAGAAATATGAACAAAACGCATAACAAAAACAAACAATAGCAACTGAAATAACACAAAATCAGCCTGTACAGACAGCAACATATCCCATGCATCATCAGGCCTAACAACATATTTATAATTAGAAATAAACAAGACCTAAAAAGGAATACAAAATCCTAATTATCATATGGCATTAATGTGTTAATACTGGAAAATTAGCTGTTTGGTAAAAAACCTGTCTCCAAAATGTATCTTTTCGTCAGCTTAAAGAAACAGCTGTGTTTTAAAGTAGATGTCAGCGTAGCTTTGATCCTATGTGGTTGGATTTGAAATGATTTATAGCACAAAAGGTCAGAGAAAGATCAAGTAACCGACAGTGGAGTTTTGAGGTTTCATATTGTGTGTGTGTGTGTGTGTGTGTGTGTGTGTGTAGAAGTTTCAGAAAATTGAGGAGGCCCACCTGCGGCAGATGAAACTGCTGATCAAAGGTTACTCCCACTCCATAGAAGACACCCATGTTCAAGTGGGACAGGTATGTTATAGCTGACATTAAACCCTGCTCTGATGACAAAGACAGCATTTTAAATGTCTTTATTCTATATACTTCTACTACACCTTTTTTCTAATTAAGAGGAAAGTGTATGGGATTCATGACCTGAGCGTCAAAATACTCTTGTGCCACTACCGAATCGTGCGCCATCATTACCAACAGTTTTTTTTCATCAGCCTATCCGTGGTGTAATGTTTAGTTAAAGCCAATGTGATAACTTGGCACAACATTGGCAAATTGTAGTTTTGCACCTCCTGTTGCATGATTGATGATGTTACACAACAAGTAAGTGATTGCTGCCCATTTCTTGCAGACACATTAGACATTAAGTGGTAAAAATCATTATTAAAATTATCAGCAGCATTTTAGTTTAAAAATTAAAAATATTACTATCCACCAGGTCTCTAATGTCAACTGAAGGTATTCAAAAGTTAAGTGCAACTCAACACTTCCTGTTTAGCACAACAGTTCCATGCTTATGTTCACCAATAGCACACTTGAGGTCAAAAGGCATTTAAGACTCAAACATTAAGCTAGATGCATCGTTATTACCCTGTTGGACTCAAATTACAACACTGGCAAAAATGAAGTTAATATTTTACTGTAAAAATGTGTTACTCTTAGCTTTGATAACAAAAACAATTAATAAATACATTTTTTATGACACCTTTTCTTATATAACATGTTTTTTTAAAGGAGCAAAATAATCATTATTGTGCTCTGCTGCAGGTCCACGAGGAATTCAAGCAGAATGTGGAAAACATCGGCATCGATAACCTCATCCAGAAATTTGCAGAGCAGAAGGGCACGGGCAAAGACAGGCCAGGTACAGTTCAGCTAACCCAGGATGAGTTTTTGACTTGTTTTAAATAGGAGTGAAATAAAAGCATAAATGTGCAACTTCAGCAGCTTACATAACAATAAAAATATGAAAACACCCACACTCAAAACGGTATTGTGGAGGCAGAATAATTCATAGTGACAAAATACAACAGACTCGACTAGATACGTATATTTGTGTCTGTTTTCTGAATGTTTATTTTTATTATCAAACTGCCTGTTGTCTGCAGCTCTGGTTGGTTTTGAGGAGTACATGACAGCTTTGGCACCAGAAGGTGGAAAAAAGAGTAGAACAAAAGCCTTCAGGATCCCCGGCCTCGGCAAGAGGGACAAGGAGCCAGGCTCTACGTGAGTGTGCGCACAAACACGCACAGAAACAAACATGCTGTACTCTACA